>NW_020230407.1:0-17799 GCF_003227715.2 Harpegnathos saltator
TAGTTGAAGGCTGTACTTCGCCGCTTGATGGTTTCGTTTGGTTGAAGAAGCTCATAATATACCACGCCCTTAAAATCCCACCAGATACTCAGAAGAACCTTTTTCGCATGAAGCCCCGGCTTGGCCACTGTTTACGTAGACGCGTCGCTGGTTCCTCACGACCTCTTGCGGCTAACATAATTGTATAGGATCCAACTTTCATCGCCTGTTATGATCCTCTTCAAGAACGGTTTCTTTTTGGTGCCGTTGAAGCAGCATATCGCAGACGTTCACACGTTCCAGCAACTGCCATTCATTCATTTCGTGTGGCACCCACACATCCAGTCGACTTGAGAATCCTAGCTTCTTCAGATGGTCATGCACGGTGGAAACAGACTTGTGCAGAGTGTCGGCGAGTTCTCTAACTATCACTCGAGGATTTTCGTGCACGAGATCCATAAGAAGCATTTCATCAACCTCCTGAGGCCGGCCTGAGCGAACTTATCTTCCATGTTGAAATCGCCAGCTTCGAATCTTCGATACCATTTTCGAACTGTCTGGTGAGTGACGCAGGCATCTCCATATACTGAGAACATCTCATTCAGGGTCTGCGAAGCCGTGACGTTTAAAGCAATATAGCATCACATGACGAAAATGGACTTTTTGGTTCTCCATTTTTCAAACTAATTTCTAACGAAATAGTTGCACTTAGGAAGATCTGCGAAGTTTCCTTAGCGGGCTCATAGATCCGGGAATGTTTGTTGACAAACATAAAATCGTTTAGAGCGCCCTCGTTCTTACTGATTACATAGAAATGTGGAGCGCGCGAAATTTGAAACGAACTTTCCGAACAACCTAATAGTTTCTCGGAAAAATTCCAATGCTATCTATCACGAATGAAAAAAATTGTTTCCATAAAAACTTCACATAAAATCTAATTCTGCAATGAAAAATGTGGGTTCTCATTTGAGATTTAAACGTTACCACCCACCTTACCCCGAGGGATTGGGGGGGAATAACTGTTATTATGTTTTTAAAAATATTTTTTAAAAATATTGAACAGGTATTTTTTATTTTTCAATCCAATGATCATTTCTGGAGAATTGTAGAAAATCTAATTTTTTGCGATTACAGCGCTATCTATCACGAATCAAAAAAAAGTTTCGGACGTATTTTGTAGAGTAGAATCGGAAATCTGCAATAAAAAATGGGGGTTCCCATTTAAGATTTCAAAGTTGCCCTCCACCCCCACTCCCGGGAGTGGGGGTGGGAGTTCGAGTTTGATATCATTGGATACCTCCCCTCGAGACGAACAAGTTTCATTACCCACTTTTTTGATCCGACATGTAGTTTTCCAGATATTACGATTTGTCAGATTAAATGGGACACCCTGTATAATAGTTATATTGTTGAATGGGAAATTACAATGAACAATTATATAACTGTTACTTGGTGTTTCTGGAAGTTATTTTACCAATGAATCAATAGTATCTGTAACAAACTACTTCATTAATATATATTCAACAAACAGCGATATAAAAAAAACAAGAACATAAGAAATACATAACAAATAAGAAATGTAATAACATAATACTAGTTTGTTGTCATTTTCATTGTCATTTTCAATGCGCAAATCTCCTAATATCACTATTTTTGTAGTAAAAAATATCAAATGTTACAAATTACTGTTTTTTATAGAACAAAATTTCTAAAAAAGTTTTATTTTCATCATTTTTATTGAAAATGAAATTATAAAATCAAATTACATATCAAAACTATTTCAATTTTAATAAGATTTTTTCTACGGAACGTTTTTATTACAAATTGATATACGTTTTCAAGTACAGTTTTTGTAAGGATGTTTTTATTACAGTTATTAATACGGTTTTTTCTACAACAGGTTTTGTATAAAGTTTTTTTTTACAAAAGTCATTTCTTTATTATAATTATTAATACGTTTTTGTTTACAATAGATTTTTGTACAAAGTGTTTTTATAAGCTTTTTGCACAGACACAAACACGCGCGTACCTTGGCGCTTTTTTTTACCTTTTTAAGGTAAGTTTTTGCGGATATCACTGATTTTGTTACAAGAGTTACAATGGACATCATAAGTGTAACTACAGTTTTCTGAACAGTATTTAGTTATTATAAAAAATATAGAAGAGGCTCCACCTCTCCCCCGTCATATATTTTATTAATGACATATGACGGTCTTCTTTACTAATTTTATCGCGCAACAATGCATAACTTAATATATCCCGGTTATACATGTAATTTTATTTGTAAATCTTATGAAAGAATTATGCATTATCGCATATGCATTATTTATTATCAATTTTAATTATCCTTACCTACAATCCTAGATAACATACAATAAATATTCTACGCAACAACTAATTTACTTTTGTAAGAAATTTTCTGCAACTTGATACTCTTGAGGCTTCTACGATGTGAAAAATTGCTATTGCAACACGATGTCGAGTAGCACGCGAGCTTCACGTCGATGATCTCAACTCATCTGTCCGCACTTCGTAAAGTTCTGCAGAGTGGATTTCAAACGTCGATGTGTCATTTCGTCTACATTTGTCCTCACAGCAGCAACCTGAACATATAAAATATGCAATATGAAATAACATATTCTTGTTTTAAGCAAGAATATATATAAATGATATCTTTTAAACGGTACTTTACCTGGATGTGGCCTGTCGATTCTTGTTCGGGGTTCATAGCGTATACGATAGTTTTCTGGAAGAATCCAAAGATTCTTCTAGCTTCGATATCACGAAGCTCACGCGTGATCGATGCGTGCTCAGCGCTAGCGGAGATCTCGTCGCCGAACGTTGAACCACGAGATCCCCGGCGAGGAACGCTCCTCAAAACAATGTTTATTCCCGCGTTAGCCGTGTATGTCGGGCAGACCCCAAACATGCGATCACGGCGTGAACGAGTTACAGCCAATCATTATCTGCCAGCTAGAGCTGCAAAAAGCTATAAGTGAGACCGAAGATTCTCTTCGCTCTCTGCTTATTTGTCTTTTCTTCCGAGCGGTCTTTTCTTCCGATCTCAACGGGCGGGCGAAAGCTTCACTCGTTTTCTGTTCGCGCGATCAGTGCTTTATTTCATCGTGGCTACATCGTTGCACTCGGTTACGATTTCGTGAAGTTGCTCTCTGTTCTACGCGCCTGGTTCGCGTGTCACTCTCCGACGCTCAATCGCGTACCCAACGATACATCGAGCACTCAACGCGTTTAACTTGTATTACTTTGTGTCTGTATTATATCAGGTGAAATTATATCCATTTTCCGTGCACCATCGGCGAACGTTGCGTCCGCGAGCACCGCTTGTCGCATAACACCTTACGTCCGCCGGTCTACAGCGAAGATTTCCGTCGATCGGGCGTCCAGTCAGACACTTCCCAAGATCTTCGTCCGCTTGTAAGACCGCGTCTTACAAGCTGAAAAAGGTGCCGCAAGATTTCCGCTCGATCGCAAAATTATTCGCCGCCGGGTACGGCTGTTTGTTGTAAATAAGAATAAACTCAGTTTAAGCGTAATCTTGCGCGATCGGCTTCTCTGTTCTCCTGCACTTATAGCGATTAAAGATCGCATACTTGCGCCCTCCGCGCATAGCGCTGTGCGATACCGCGCGATCGCTGTCGACGGAACCCGACGGGAACAATTCTGTTTCTGCTTAATAACAAATATGTTCCAACGCTGCAATCTGGAAATATACAGTGTGAAATAATATATTTTCGTTGTGGATAAATAAATATATATAAATATATATAATAATAAAAGATATTTTTTATGTATAAATACATGTAATAATAAAAGTTATTTTTTATAGAATATTGTGTGTTGCGTGATAGTGAATCTATTGTACTTCTGTTCAATAGTAATGTCTCAACGCAGCTATCTTAAATGTCAAATCAAATACAGCTATACCTGTAAATGTCAAATATGCAATATGAAGTAATGTATTGGGGACTTGAATAAGTTCTCGCTGTTTTTTCGTGAAAATGAATGCTTTATTTAAAAAAATTAATAAAGAACATGTCATTGAAAATATTGTCCATCGCTAATCACTACTTTCTCCCATCTTTCTGGCAGCATACGAACACCATGTCGAAAGAATGACTCATCTTTTGAGGTTATCCACGAATCGACCCATTTTTTGGCATTTTCATAAGAATGGAAGTGCTGCTCAGCCAGGCCATGAGTCATCGATCGGAACAAGTGGTAATCGGAAGGAGCAATGTCCGGTGAATACGGCGGGTGGGGGGTAGGACTTTCCATTTGAGCTTTTCCAAGTAGATTTTGATGGGTTTTGCAACATGTGGCCGAGCATTGTCATGCAAAATTATTTTGTCGTGTCTCTCCTCGTATTGCGGCCGTTTTTCCTTCAATGCTTGACTCAAACGCATCAATTGTAATCGATAGCGATCTCCCGTGATGGTTTCGCTTCCGATAGAGATGTCGCTTCCGAACGACATCTCTTAACGTTATTTAGGGAGAGGAGAATATCATAAGCGTGGAGCGTCAGGTAGCTCAGTTTAGAGCAGTCGCCCGGCAAGCGAAAGACCCGGGTTCGACTCCCCGTCTAGCGACTACCGCACTCTCGATATTTTTCTCTCTTCGGAACGAAAATAAGATGCAGGTCCTGAACGCACGGCGTCCCGTCGCCACCTAGTACTCCCTCCTTCTTTCATGGTATACTACACCCAGCTGATCCCTCCAAATACAGAGCATGAGCTTGGAACCACCCTAATAGCCAAATCTGTCCGAAACAGATTTTGCCAGACGCCTGCTGCAAGAGTTGACGACAAACTGATGTCAAAATTAATACAGATTCTGCAATATCAGATGATGTCGGCAGAATGCGGCAGATGCCAGTAGCATTGAAACAGAATATGTTACAGAGGTTTGATATCAGATTGATGTTAACATTTGAACAGGTTCTGTTAAGCAGCCTGAGGGCAGATTGACGACAGAAAGGAAACAGATCCTGCTGTCCGTAATCTGACGACAGATTGCTTAACAGAGACGAAACAGATCCTGCCGTGCGCAGTCTGACGGCAGATTGGCGACAGAATTCAAACAAATGCGGTTTAATACTATGACGGCAGATTGGCGGTAGAAACGTAACAGATCCTGACGAACGCAGTCTGGCGGCAGAAATACAACAGAATCTGCTGTGCGCAGTCTGGCACTAGAATGACGGTAGAAACGTAACAGATCCTCTGCCGCCCACAGTCTGACAACAGACTGGTGACAGAAATACAGCAGATTCTGCAGTGCGCAGTCTGGCACCAGAATGACGGCAGAAACGTAACAAATCCTGCCGTTCGCAGCCTGACAGCAGATTGGTGACAGAAATACAACAGATTCTGCCATATTCATTTTTACCTTCTCCCTTCCCATTCAGTCATACATATTACGTGAAGGTAATTATTAAAAAACAACACAATATACGAACTAATAAGTAATTGATTTTATTTATCACACAAAACAAAACGAGACAGCTAGTCAGATTCATAACGATATTTACCGTAAATGGCGGAACACGAAGGCGACGAAGTTTCTTCTTATATCCTCAGGAAGCAGCGACACACGATGACTTCGAGACGATGTTGGAAGAATTGATAATAGGGTTTGTGAACGGTGAAGTGGCAATCTGCTGCGATATCTTGATTGAAATAAATTGAAATTATATTACAGTTGCATCTTTCTAACTACAGTTATGTATAATATATGTTTAAATAAATATATGAATTAAAAGTTATATTGTATTAATGTCACAATTTCCCACAGTAAATACAATACACGTGTCGTATTTATAGTGGCATAGCAAATTGTAGCATCGATACATTGTAACTCTTAATAATTACTGGGATGAGACGAGAAAATCAGAGAAATCTAAATAAAAATATTTACCTGTGTCTCTTGCATTCTTCGGTAATGGATTCGTCGATCCTCCGTGACATCTGTGATGACCTAAACATGAAAAATGTCCGGAAGGCACCGTAAAGTCAGCACAGAGTACCAACTGTCTATGCCCAGAAGTCGAAATTATTTGCCCGTTTCAACAGATTTTTTAGAGCTACGCCTATTTCTCTTGTCTCTCCGTTCGTCCAAAGGTCCCTACAAGTGACGATCACGCCGCGCAGGCATAAGCTGTCATGTATAATTTGTAGGGATCTTCGGAAAGAAAAGAGAAAAGAAGCAGGCGTAGACTTAAAAAATCGATCAGAGTCTTTGATTTCTATTGCCACGCTTGAAATGAAAGACTCTGATTGGTTCATTTCCTTGTGCGTTAGGCATTATGCCTTTATGCAAAAGTATGTGCTTCCCGCATTACTTGCCCGCTTTAGCCGATTTTTTAAGAGAAATAGGCGTAATTCTCAAAAATCGGTTGAAACGGGCAAATAATTTCGACTTCTGGGCATAGGCAATTGGTACTCTGTGCCGACTTTACGGTGCCTTCCGGACATTTTTCATGTTTAGATCATCACAAATGTCACGGAGGATCGACGAATTCATTACCGAAGAATGCAAGAGACAGGTAAATATTTTTATTTAGATTTCTCTGATTTTCTCGTCTCATCCTAGTAATTATTAAGAGTTACAATGTATCGATGCTACAATTTGCTACGCCACTATGAATACGACACGTGTATTGTATTTACTGTGGAAAATTGTGACATTAATACAATATAACTTTTAATTCATATATTTACTTAAACATATATTATACATAACTGTAGTTAGAAAGATGCAACTGTAATATAATTTCAATTTATTTCAATCAAGATATCGCAGCAGATTGCCGCTTCACCGTTCACAAACCCTACTATCAGTTACTCCAATATCGTCTCGAAGTCATCGTGTGTCGTCGCTTCCTAAGACTATGAGAAAAAACATCGTCGCTTTCGTGTTCTATCATTTACGGTAAACATCATTATGAATCTGACTAGCTGTCTCGTTTTGTCTTGTGTGATAAATAAAAACAATTACGTTCATATATTGTGTTGTTTTTTAATAATTACCTTCACGTAATGTGTATGACTGAATGGGAAGGGGGGAGGGGGAATGTAAAAATGAATATGGCAGAATCTGTTGTTGCCTGCTGTCACCAGTCTGCTGTCAGGCTGTGAACAGCAGGATCTGTTATGTTTCTGCCGTCATCCTGGTGCCAGACTGCGCACAGCAGATTCTACTATATTTCTGCCGTCAATCTGCCGCCAGACTGCGTACGTCAGGATCTGTTTCGTTTCTGCCGTCATTCTGGTGCCAGACTGCGCACTGCAGAATCTGTTGTATTTCTGCCGTCAATCTGCCGCCAGACTGCGTACGTCAGGATCTGATACGTTTTTGCCGCCAATCTGTCAGACTGTATACGTCAGGATTTGCTTTGTTTCTGGCATCAATCTGACGTTAAATAATGTTGGCAGACTGTGCCATTAGAATGCGGGCACAATGGATAAACAGTTGGCACCAATCTGCTGTAAACCTCTGATTCATTCTGCCGTCAGTCTGCTGAAATATTGCTATTAGGGCATGGATATATTCGGCTTTGCCGTCGATGTTGATGCATGGCCGGGCTTACCCCACGATTTTCTACACTTCGGGTTATCGTAGTGTATCCACTTTTCATCGCCATCACGATGAACCATCGCAGTCACGATGCAAAAAAAGATACGCTGCAAAATACCTTTCCTTTCCCGCCGTTGGAGCAACTGTTCACACGTGAAAAAACGCCATTCGACGTCTCTCGGTTTCAATTCGTACGACACCCAATTTCCTTGCTTTTGAATCATTCCTAATGCTTTTAAACGTTTGGCAACTGTTGTGTGATCAACTCCTAATGATTCTGCAAGTTCCCAGACAGCACACGGATGTCCATTGGACGTCCGTTTTATGTCCATTTTTTTTTTACAAAAGACGTCCATAAGACGTACGTTTGTCACAACTTCGGACATAGGGCGTACGATGGACGTACATCGGACGTCCTACAGGTCCAATGTCCAATAAGGACATCCTTGTTACGTCCAATTTATGTCCACGGACGTAAATCGGACATACGGACATAAATTGGACGTGAAACGTACGTCCATTGGATGTCCGGTGCTGTCTGGGTTTATTTTGCGTCTAACATGGGTCTTCATCGAGTAATGCTTCCAATTCTTCGTCTTCAAACTTTTTCGGTGCGCCAGAGCGTTCCTTATTTTCAACATCAAAATCATTATTTTTAAAGCGTCTAAACTAATCTCTGCATGTTGTTTCCGACAAAGCATGGTCGCCGTAAGTCTCTACAAGAATTCTATGTGCTTCAGCTGCAGATTTTTTTTGAAAAAAGTAATGCAATAAAATTCCCGACAAATACTCTTTTTTGGTACGAAATTCAACATGTTTAACGCTATGAAAAACTATGTTGTTTACGTTTCGGCGGAATAACATATACTATCACTTCGAGCCTAATGGTGGAGCTTCACGATGAAGTTGTAGTATTGCCCGATGCAAAAAGGCTAAGATAACACCATCTATCGCGAAACAGCGAGAACTTATTCAAGTCCCCAATATTATAACAAAACAATAATACATTACCTCATATTGGATATTTGACAGGTAGCTGTGTTTGATTTGACATTTACAGATAGCTGTGTTGGAACATTACTTTTGAACAGAAGCACAATCGATTCACTATTAGGCAACACACAATTCTATACAAAATATCTTTTGTTATTATATGTATTTATATATATTTATTTGTCTATAAGGGGAATATATTATTTCATACTATATATTTCACATTTTCAGATTGCAGTGTTCGATATGTCATTCTGCCTGCCCAGACAGCACACGGATGTCCATTGGACGTTCATTATATGCCCATTGTTTTTTACAAAAGACGTCCATAGAACATGCCTTTGTCACAAGTTCGGACATCGGACGTCCGATGGACGTCCTACAGGTCCAATGTCTAATAAGGACATCCTTGTTACGTCCAATTTATATCCACGGATATAAATCGGACATACGGACATAAATTGGACGTAAAACGTACATCCATTGAATGCCGATGCTGTCTAGATGTTTGTCTTCACCGCAGCAACCTGAAAATATAAAATATGCAATGTGAAATAACATATTCTTATTTTGGGCAAGAATATATATAAAAAATATATTTTAGATGATGTATTACCTGGATGTGACTTATCGTTTCTGTTTCTGCTTAATAACAAATATGATCCAACGCCGCAATTTGAAAATGTGAAAACAATATGAAGTACGAAATAATATATTCTCGTTAGGGGCAAATAAATATACATATAAATACATATAATAATAAAAGATATTTTTTATAGTATTGTATATTACCTGATAGTGAATCTGTTGTGCTTCTGTTCAAAAGTAATGTTCGAACGTAGCTATGTGTAAATGTCAAATCAAATGCAGCTACCTGTCAAATATATTGGGTGAGTGCAAAAGTTCGTGCGGAGTTTCAATAGATGGAGTTATAAGCGTCGTAAAGTGTTGTCATTAATACTTCCATCTACTTATTATATAACGTTGGAAAGGTGACGTCTTCAGCTGTTATTAAAAAAAAATCATTTGTTTTCATACAAACTGCTTCGAGAAATATCACTTTAAAAATGAGTATCGATAAGGTGCATTTACGGCATGTTATGCTTTACGAGTTTCGGAAGGGAATAAACGTTGCCACAGCCGTAAAAAACATTCAGGATGTTTATCAGAATGAAGCACCAGCTAAACGAACTGTGGAAAAATGGTTTGCTAAATTTCGGCGCGGAGAATTTAACCTTGAAGACGAGCCACGCTCTGGTCGACCTTCTGACATTGATGACGATGTTTTGCGTACTTTAGTGCTCAATAATCCGCGAATTTCAACAGAAGAAGTTGCTACAGCACTAAACGTTGACCGATCAACCGCTTTTCGGCGTTTAAAAAAGATGGGATTCGATTTGAAGCTCGATATATGGGTGCCCCATTTGCTGACCGAGAAGAACAAAATCAAGCGAATTTCTGCAGCCGTTTCTTTACTCGGGCGGCTCAATAACGAGTCGTTTTTGGATCGACTAGTGACAGGCGATGAGAAATGGATCCTCTACAACAATGTTCAGCGCAAACGGACATGGAAACAATCAGGTGAGCATGGTGACGCAATGCCAAAGGCCAGTTTGCACCCGATGAAGGTGATGCTCTCTGTTTGGTGGGATTGCAAGGGCATAATCTATTTCGAGCTTCTCCCCGCTGGCGAAACGATTGATTCGGACAAGTACTGTCGCCAATTAACCAATCTGAATCGAGAAATAAAAGAGAAACGTCTGATTTTGTCAAATCGCAAGGGAGTCGTCTTTCATCACGACAACGCCAGACCACACGTTTCGAAAAAGACGCTGCGCAAACTGAAGAGCCTGAAATGGGATGTCTTAACGCATCCACCGTATTCTCCTGATATCGCACCATCTGACTATCACTTGTTCCGGTCATTGCAAAATTATTTAAATGGAAAAAACTTTGACTCTTTGGAGGCCTTAAAAAACGGCGTTTCTTCATTCTTCGAATCTAAATCGTGCAGTTTTTATGATCGAGGCATCCGTATGCTGCCAGAACGTTGGGAAAAGATTATAGAAAACGATGGAGAATATATCATTGATTGAATAAAGATTTTTGTTTGCCTAATCACTGTGTGACTTTTACTCACAAACTCTGCACGAACTTTTGCACTCACCCAATATAATATGACGTAATATATTATTATTGTTTTGTTCACAAGAATACGTATAATAATGAAATAAAAATGAAAGAATAAATTTCATTCATAGATCAACAATCAATAACCTACTTACCTGTTCTAATATGAAGTAAAATTCCAACACGTATATCACGCATATCTTGATTTCTTTTCTTTCTTCCTCGTCTTCTCGTTCGACTTTTCTTATGAGCTAATCATCGATCACCACTTTTTCTAGTAGCACTGAAATATCACTATCCTAATAGCGAAATCTGTCTGAAACAGATTTTGTCAGACGCCTGCTGTAGGAATTGATGACAAACTGATGTCAAAATTAATACAGATTCTGTGAAGATATCGGCAGAATGCCAGCAGCATTGAGACAAAATCTGTTACAGAGGTTTGATATCAGATTGACGTCAACATTTGAACAGATTCTGTTAAGCAGCCTGACGGCAAATTGGTGGTAAAAATGTATCAGATCCTGCCGTCCACAACCTGACAGCAGACTAGTAATAGAAATACAGCAGATTGTGCTGTGCGCAGTCTGGCGCCAGAATGACGGCAGAAACGTAACAGATCCTGACGTTTGCAGTCTGGCTTATATAGTTATAACTATTTTTAATTATAGTTATAACTATAATTAGAAAGATGCAACTGTAATATAATTTCGATTTACAGATATCGCAACAGATTGCCACGTCACCGTTCACAAACCTTATTATCAGTTACTCCAACATCGTCTCGAAGTTATCGTGTGTCGCCGCTTCTTGAGGCTATGTGAAGAAACATTGTCGCCTTCGTGTTCCGCCATTTACGACAAACACTATTGTGAATCTGACTGGCTGTCTCGTTTTGTCTTGACAGTGTCTTGTGTGATAAATAAAAACTATTACGTTCGTATATTGTGTTGTTTAATAATTACCTTTACGTAATGTGTATAACTAAGTGGGAAGGGTGGAGGGGGCAGATGTAAAAATGATTATGGCAGAATTTGTTGTATTTCTGTCACCAGTCTGCCGCCAGACTGCGTACGTCAGAATCTGTTACGTTTCTGCCGTCATTCGGGTGTCAGACTGTATACGTCAGGATCTGTTACGTTTCTGCCGTCATTCTGGCGCCAGACTGCGCACAGCAGGATCTACTACATTTCTGCCGTCAATCTACCGCCAGACTGCGTACGTCAGGATCTGCTTTGTTTCTGGCATCAGTCTGCCGTCAAATAATGTTTGCAGACTCTGCCGTCAGAATGCGGGCACAATGGATAAACAGCTGGCACCAATCTGCTGTAAACCTCTGATTCATTCTGCCGGCAGTCTGCTGAAATATTGCTATTAGGATATGTTAAACACACTCGTACACAACTTTCGAATTATGGCGCCTCTGACAATGAGCGAATCCGTTCGTGGCGCCTCTGACGATGGGTTTGCAGCGCCTCTAACAGAAGAAATGTGAGATGGACATTTTCGGCATGACATTTTTACAATTCTTAGCAAACGTGAAATCTTCGTAAATTGAACTTTGGACTAGAATATCTCGACTCACAGGATATGTAGAGCAAAAATGAAGATAGTTTTATTAACTAATTTAGACCCAAGGAATCGATTGAGACCATTCAGAACTGCACCTGTTTAGCGGTTATAACGAAACTCTAAATTGTGCCCCCCTCCAACTAGTTGGTTGCGTGAATATACCACGGCAGTCAAGAGACAGTTCAGGAGTGTAACAGCAAAAAGCGTACCTTGGCGCAAATCACTGCCGTGATTTTTGATGAGCAAGAAGTATGGCTCGAATATTGGCGAAATATACTTGAGTCTTGAATATGTAATATCGCGTTTAGTTAGGAAATCTTCGCTAGTGTGCTTATCGAAGAATTGACATTGTAATACAACTTGACACAACTTAGACGCCTGTTTTAATTATTTATTAATTATCTATTTAATTATCTATTAATATATTATTAATATAATGAATAATTAATTATTTCAACTCAGTATATTGTCGCCGTACTTTCTATCATATGAAACATATGTAAAGATTAAGCAAGCTTCGGCAAAAATGACAATAATGAAAAGATTTAAAATTAAACGTCGACGATGCACTAAAAGTTTTTATATGTTTGCTTCAATTTTGCACTTTATTAAAAGATAATACAAAAGTTTTCGATATGAAATAAACAACTTATAATTTTTAGAAAATAACACAATTGATACAATAACATAATTGACATATTTTGAGAAAATAACACGATTGACAATATCATTTCATGTAAAAACTAAATGTTTCTAGTAACAGAAAATTAATGCATCTTTTGTTTGTTTTTATTATCGCACTTGTAGCGAGAAGCATTTAAAATTAATCTTCGACGATGATTAAAAGCTTTTATACGTTTGCCTCAATTGCATATTTTGTTAAGAGATAACAAAAGAGGTTTCGATATAAAATAAACAACTTACAGCGTATTTTGAGAAAAAACCATAATTTACATCATGTCATGTAAAAACTAAATGTTCCCAGTAACAGAAAATTAATGCATCTTTTGTTTGTTGCTATTATCGCATTTTTAACGAGAATCGCCAATGTTTAAATCTTTAATTATAGAAAAAAGTAAAATAAACTTATATGTAGATATAATTCTTCATATATAATTTTTAAATCACGCGAGATAATGAAGAAATCTAGCGTTATATGGATATATAAATGTTAAAAAGTAAGAAACAAAAGAAAAAACATTTTTATCTCATAAAACAGCTATTTGAGCTCGTGTTCATATCGCGGGAATTCACGGACGTCATATTTTTGCGCGTATTCGTAGGTAGATAGGTAGATATTCGAAAACCGTCAGCAGTTTTATACTGTCTCTTGGCGTCCGTTGAATGTTCAGGCGTTGGTTGGACGGATCGCAGTTCCATCGATCCTGAGGAATATCTGCGAACAATGAGGAGCATGAGAGAACGTTCAGAGAAATTATCCCTTTACCTATAAAATAATGCAAAAAAATAATGTAAAAAGAAATGTTACGTAAGAAAAAGAAATAATCTATTACTATAGTTATACTATAGTTAATACTATGGTTATTAAAGACTTCCATTTTTATTATAATCATTTTCAACTCGAACGCGCACGACGAATGGTGTTTGCCGATTGTTCTTCAGGTATTCGTGTCTTACCCTGAGCTTGTCGAATGGATAAAAATATTAGATTTTTTTGGTGTTTTTATTGTTGTAACATCGTTGCTCGGCGATGAAGTCGCAACGCGTCGCGGGATCTCCCGTTGTACGTCAGAGAACAGTAGTTTCTTATTGTCGAATTTACCCCTCTCGTGTTTTAAGCTCACATACTTATCGTTGAGTATTTTCATGTTACGTCGCGCGATCCAATATTGGTTTTTCAGCATGTCGTACTTTTTGTCCTTAAAAAATAATCGTGGTGACATGAAAATATGACACGAAGATCATAAAAACAAAATAAGGTACACTCTAAATTTTAAAGTGGAAAAGAAGGGAAAGAAAGATATAGCCTGCAAACTGTAAATTTTAAATTCTAAAGAAACGATAAAAGAAATGACCCGCGAAAAACAGTTAAATATGTTTTAAATATAGCATTATATTTATCCTTCATATGGACTAAGTTAAACTCAAACAAAAACCAACTTAAATGTTAATCAACATCTTATTTGTTCTAAATATAAAATTGAATTTAGACTCAGTTTTGATTAGGTGCATATTAAATATTAATATAATAATATAATAATATAATATAATATAATAATATAATAATATATTAATATAGTCTAGTCGCAGGATCATATATTTGAATTAAGTTAATTTTTAATTTAATATTTGGTTCTTATTTGAATCTGACTTGATCTATGTAAAAAACAAATATGAACTATATTTAAAACATATTCAACTATTTTTCGCGAGGAGAGATAGCTGATTGTGTGCATGTGCGTGTGCGTGTGCGTGTGCGTGTGCGTGTGCGTGCGTGTGCGTGCGTGTGCGTGCGTGTGTGTGTGTGTGTGTGTGTGTGTGTGTGCATGTACGTACAAGTTCGAGAAACCGTTGCATGATTATTTTCATTTGGTTGCTTCGAAACTCGTCGACTTTAAACAGCATCTCGAGAGTTTCAACGAGCGGCATGAATAATTGGCGCACGTTGGGATCTTTCAACGGCTCTTTCAGCACCATAGATAGGGCGCCGTTGTACCCGCATTGCGTGCACTGCTTCTCGGCTGCAAAAGCACGACAAGAATGAAATGATTTTGCGGAGAGTTACGGACGATAAACAATGGCGGCATCGTTTTCACGAGACTCGCTCTCAGTACGCATACCTTGTTGCAAGCAGTCTTCACAGTAAATATGTCCGCATTGCGTTATGTTATATGGCTGTTTTCCTCGGTACATCGGGGCGAAACATTTATTGCATATTAACGTATCCATGTTTGAAAAAGTACACAACTAAAAAAGGACGAGACGCATGACTCGAGAGATTCAACATTTTTCCTCGTGCCTTACAAGCGCTACTTTGAATTGGAAGTGATACTCTTACTCGCATCGCGATGTATTCTCTCTCGTTTCGTTGAAATTATACATTACATGCTGAGAGTGGAATAATTAAAATTTACTTACGTCGCAAATGTATCAATTGGACGTCAATCAAGTTCTATTTCTTTCGATATCACGGGATAGACGATAATGGTGGGCGATGTCGTTCCGTACAAATCGCAAAATGGCGCCAAACATGACGGCACGGAACAGGCTGGCTATTCGTCAATGGCCGCGTTCAGCAGACTCAACAGTTGGACAACATTACTAGATTTTCCACTGAATCTCGCTCCTGATTGGTAAATATTTCTGGGTCTATGAAGAATCTAAAAGAATGCTCCAATCACAGACAATAATCACTAAGCGCTTACTGATCACTTTGTTCTGCTGAACGCAGCCATTGGCCGCGTTCAGTATTCTTGCGTTCAGCATTCTTTTAGATTCTTCATAGACCTAGAAGTATTTGCCAATCAGGAGCGATAATCACTAAGCGCTCACTGATCATTATGTTCTGCTGAACGCAGCCAGTGGTACAACTCAACGTT
Source organism: Harpegnathos saltator (assembly GCF_003227715.2). Taxonomy (NCBI): domain Eukaryota; kingdom Metazoa; phylum Arthropoda; class Insecta; order Hymenoptera; family Formicidae; genus Harpegnathos; species Harpegnathos saltator. The sequence continues at coordinate 15,828 of NW_020230407.1, forward strand.
GCGCCAACCGGTTTTTTTTGCACCTATTGCCCCCACTTCTGTCATATCAGCAATATAAACAGTATAACCTCCGATATTCTGAGATGATGGGAAAATATCAGTAGAAATGTCGTCACAACAGCGACGACCACTCATTATTTTTCATCTCGCAACGTAAATCTCTTCGACACGTGCCGAATATCTGCAATATTTTCCCCGTAATCATGGAACTTGTGCGTATTCTCGTCAGCCGCAACCTCAAACGATCCTTCCTGAAGGCGCCTGAAAGGTTTTGTGTACAACACGCGCGATACATCAGGTACCGAACGCGATAGACGAAGTAGATGATCGAATATACCGAATAATATTGTCTTATAGATAGTCGCAAGTGGAGAAAAAAGCTATTTTCACACACGCTCTCATACGTCCAGATATGTTGATTGTCATTAATTACTTTTTCTTTGATTGCCGTGATTAATAGACGTGTGTCGCAAAACTGAACTAAAAAAGATAGGAAATATCGCCGTTCTACAATGTTAATTTAAGTAACTCTTGCGACGCAATATATTTTGTATTATATGTTATGACATACACCTTTATATTGTATATATTGTTCTCTCTTTTTGTATAACATATGTAACAACTAGATTTTTTTTTTGACTCACTAGTATTATAATCTGACCTCCAGGGACACTTAGTAATAAGTTTGTTAGTTAGAGTCTAGCGCGAAGAGTATCCTGTGACACACTCGCATAAATTCTTAAATCTTAGATGTTAAGATCAGCAGGTAGTTTCTAAGTAGAAGATGGTGAAAAATATTTAAATATTTTATAATATGCACGTGATATCATTTCAGATTAGCAGAGGTTGGTAAATTGGAAACACCAAAACTACAAGGAAAGTATGAGACGGGTCAGTTGATTTTGCACAGAGTCTTTGGTTATCGTGGCGTAATTCTCTTTCCATGGTTAGCCAGAGTATATGACAGAGATATATCCAACAAGAAGGATGAGTATGTATAGTTACCCATAGTCATATAGTTTTTCTGTTTTTGCTTAAGTAACTTATGATCACTTGCATGCTTCAATTTTTATTACGAATCAGTCTAGAATTAATTGATTCTACTCGGCTACATGCACAGTAATAATAACTCCTACTAATATTTATAAGTATTGTATATTTTGTATAAACACTTTTGACGTTAGTTAAAATCTCTGACAAAAACCCATTTATTTATGCAGTAAGGATGACAACAATTTCAACAATGTCGGTAAAGAAGTAAAGGGTAGAACGCATACATTCTACCAAGTTCTGATCGATCAGCGAGATTGCCCTTACATAGTAAGTAATACACGAGAAGACTAATTGGCACGTAGATTTGTACAAGCTGTACAACTTCTCTGTGTACCGCTTAGCGTGCTCAAACGGAAGCGGTGACCTTCCTGGGCAATCACGAAAGCAGTCGCAGCTTGTATGCTATCCCAGGCTTGGATTATGTCGCACACGAGGACGTGTTACCGTACAGCACGAACGAGAAAGCAGCGTTGCAACATGAATTGTTCGACAAGTTCCTGACTTACGACCCGGACAAAGAACCGTGCTTCGTAGCGCAAGAGACCCTTCGAGCATGGCAGAAGAAAAACCATCCGTGGCTCGAGCTGTCCGATGTACATAAGGAAACAACCGAGAATGTTCGCATTACCGTCATACCGTTCTACATGGGTTGTAGAGAAAGCCAGACGACTTCTGTTTACTGGGTGAGTCGACTCATCCTTTATTTTCTATGCGATATTTGCTGAGAATTACTAAAATGCCTCATTCTATCGACAAAGTAGAACAAAGCTGGCTGAAGATGCGCGTCCATTCAAGTACCTAAGCAATGATTTGATCTCATCTCATCTCTTCATCTTTCTTCCAGTGGCGTTACTGTATTCGACTGGAGAATTTGGTGAATTGAGCGTGCAGACTGCAGCGAGAGACACTGGAGAATATT
>NW_020230408.1:0-13093 GCF_003227715.2 Harpegnathos saltator
TTATAAATTTTATTTCATTGTGACTTCCGTCTAATCACTATAAAACAAGTTTGTTTGTAATTGTAAGCCAATCACGTTTTCCAACTAATTATTTTCAACAAAAAATTACCTTTCCTCAACTGTCGCTCACGATCCTATCCCAGGTAAAGGATTCAATTCCTTGACCTAAATAAAGGACCACCGACGTACGTTCGCGCCAGATAAAGGAGTCATTCCGATCCTTGATCTGCACCGCAGACTTGCGAGTACGAGCTTGTGAAAGCAAGCGTCAAGTTGCGTTCCTCCTCCAGGTCGTAACAATAGAATAGGGAAAGAGATTAGCAATATCTGCCGTCTCTGTATCCTAGTAGAAGAGACAGCGGAACACGTTCTGTATGACTCTGCTGCTGCCTGTCGCAGAAAGCTCATGTATTTTGACCATGCGACCACCTCAGCTGAACAGATCAAGGAACTACACCCAAAGCGGGTGTTAAGATTTTTTAAGGAGACCAGAAAGGTTTCAACAGCCGAAAACTGGGTGAGATTTGAATGACAGTTGTGGACGAACGAATAAACATACACAAAAGTTTCTTTTTTACAAGTTTTTTTAATGTATTCTTGATAAACAAAATAAACTTTAAAATTTCCAAAAATATTAATAATGAAGGGAGATATTTATATATGAAGACAACCGTGTGACTCGTACATTGCTTTCTTCTTGCCGCGATTTCGGATAAACGAGTTGGAATTCTTCTTATTTTCTTTGCATTTTGTTGGTGAGATCTTTTTCTATAAACTAAACCTAAAGTCTGTAGAAAAAATGTTAAAAATGGAGCAATGGTAGCCAAAAAAATAAAAAGTGTCGAGAAATTCAAGATATTTGTTGTTAAAACAGTATTAATGGGTTAGGGGTAGTCAGAATTTTCAAAAAATCGATTTTTTTTGTATTTTCTTGAAGTATGATGTCTCGAAAATATTACCTGAAAATTTCAAGTCAATCTAACGAATAGTTTTCGAGATATCCTATATTTTACTAAAGGGCTCTCTGACCCTCGACGGCAGGTAGCTGGCAGTAGCTGCAAATAACAGGTTTCAATCGGCAATAATGGATCCTTTGAAATCTATTGTTATGTATTCATTAAAACGTAATTTTCACAAATTTTATTATCTATAGTATTGCTTAGAAATAGTTTTATTTTTATCCATGTGGGTTGTTGAAGTACTTTAACCGTTTGAGTGTTGAAGAATTTTCTTGTATATATGCTAAAAGTGCGGAATAAAATGCAGATTCAATCAAAACAATAATGAAAGCTTCAATCAACTAGTGTGGAAAATAAGCCCAAAAAATTTGAATAGTAGCTCTACTATCGTAGAAATTGTTGCATATGTTGCTGCTTGTTTATTTAATGAAGGTACACATACATTATTACTTGTCATGAATACACTTGGAATAAATTGTGGACCCAATGCTCATCGGTACACTGAAAAAATTGATTCTGAGCATGTAAAGGTAGCAGACAAACACGCTAATGAGAACACTCGGGAAGACAGAATGCTACGTAGACAACAGCAAATCTATATCCTGGAAGTTTCCACATCGGCAGAAGAACTATAATAGGTCCAGGAATAGATGACTCGGTGTAAGTAATTAAATAATTAGTATTTGTGTCAATAAATCGAGTGTAAAATAGTCTGGGCGCAGTATTACCTTTTCGTATAATTTTGAGGTCGGTGGATGAAGTAAAGCTTATTCTTCTGCGACGGTCGCCACCTTGTCGTAGTGCAGAAGCTTGATGGCCACAATGATCCAAGGTGATGGACTCGACTTGAAATCTTAAGATTCCAAGTTCGAGGGTGAACCGAGGAGAGTGGCTACTAAGAGCGACCGGCCCATCTCTTTTCTAGGAAGGGGATGGGTATACGGGCGATCGAGCTCGTTAGTCTGGTTGCCAGACAATCCGACGAGCGGAAGGACACCCATTGAAAAAACCCGGGCTAGTGGGCTCGTTAGCCTCACGGCAACCTATTCCGGAGAGGAAATTCCGATATCAAACCCGGGCGAGGGCTCGAGAGCTTGACTTCGTGGGCAAGCAACCTATGTGAAGGGGAGGAAGAACCCCAATACAAAACCCGGGTATCGGGCTCGTTAGTCTGGGAAGTTGCCAGACATTCCGACGAGGGGAAGAAAAACCCACTGTAAAAACCCGGGTTAGTGGGCTCGTCAGCCTTGAGCAACCTATTCCGGAGATTGGAAACTCCGTTATCAAATCCAAGCGAGGACTCGAGGGCTTGACTTAGTAGGCAAGTAACCTATTATTAAAGGGGGAAGAACCCCAATATCAAACCCGGGTGTGCGGCTCGTTAGCCTGAGGGCACCCGCACCGAAGAGAAAACTCCGCACAAATTGAGCGTTCGTGAGTTCAGTGGTCCAGACATCCGAAACGGGGAGAAAATTCCGAACTAAACCGGGCGTTCGGGCTCGTGAGTCTGGCAGTCCAGCTGAACTAGAGGGAAGGAAAAACCCTGATTAATAAACCCGGGCGATCGGGCCTGTGAGTCTATTTTCTCAGACATCAGAACGAGGGGAAGGAAAACCCAATGGAAAAACCCAGAGATGGAAAACCCAATGAAAAACCCGGGTATCGGATTCATTAGTTTGGGAGGTTGCCAAACAATCCGACGAGGGAAAGGACACGCACTGTAAAAACCCGGGTTAGTGGGCTCGTTAGCCTTGCGCAACCTATTCCGGAGATTGGAAACTCCATTATCAAATCCGGGCGAGGGCTCGAGAGCTTGACTCCGCAAGCAACCTGTTATTAGGGGAGGAGAAGCCCAATACCAAACCCGGGCGTGCGGCTCGTTAGCCTGGGGGCTTCTGCACCGGAGAGAAAACTTCGTTCAAAACTGGGCGTTCGGGCCCATGAGTCTGGCAGTCCAAACATCTGAACTAGAGGTAAGGAAGAACCCTGACTGAAAAACCCACGAAGGTCGGACCTGTAAGCCTGTGGAGGCGTTTCGAACAAGTATGAATGGATGAATGTGAGTGTGGGGGGGTGGGGTCCGGAGGGTGACGGCACTGATTCTTGAAGGGAGGGGGCTGTAACGGGGCCGTTTCTGTTACAGTGCCGGAGAGGATATGTGTGTCAAATGAACCGGCTTAGGTCGCCTCCGAAGGAGGGTTGTTCTGGGTGCCAGGTGGGCATTCCTTGAGGAAATTTAGGAGATGCACTCATCGGTGTCCCAGTCGTACTCTCTCCATGGTGGACCAGCGAAGCTGCGGTCGGTGTATGGGTTACGGTGGTGGCGTCGTCGTGGCGTCGTGGCCTTGCTGCCGCCGAGTTCTGGCACGGCGACCTTGGGGCTGCTCCCAGCATAGGGCTGGTGATGCGCTTTGGGGCGGTGCTGGGGATGCCGGCGGCGGCGCACAGTGTGCCGAAAGCCCCGAAAAGTGGCTAAAATTAATTATGGCTGAACCAGGAAGGTTAGCCAAAAACTGATAATTGGAAATAGAACTGTAGCATGAGGAGTCATTTTTCTCGTAAAAAGGAAGTTGCAAAAATCAATGTTGCAATGAATTGTTATAAACAAATAACTAAATAATAACTGTAGAGCAAAACTGATTACGCTACTCGATTCTACGGGAAAAAATACGAAAGTAACATAATAGCGTAATAACTAAATAATATTGACATATTGTTTAAGTAAATAACACGTATATTTTTGTTTTTATATTTTTTTATTTTTGTTTATTTTTTTTTGTTTTTATATTTTTGTATTATTTTATGATATATAGTTATTCACCATGCAATAAAACTTATCTTCCAAAGTTGGAGCTGCTAACAATTGAAGAACTTCTGTAGGAAAAGGATCAGCTTTTTTAACAGATGTTTGTTTGAAGGACGAAATGACAGGGTCTGAGGAAAGCAAAAGTCTTTTAAATAAATCCTCGTTCATTGCGATTCTCGATATTTTTCGGGTATGATATTCTCTTATATCTCTACAATCCTTATTCCTAGTTTCTTGAGCTTCCTCAGAAAGAAGACCAATCGGTAAAATAGATGCTGATATTATGCTAGCCCCATGTACAAGTAATTTATGTACAGAAGCGGGCATAAAGTACCAGCTATACAAACGGACGTATAGTTGAGCTATCTCATAACAATAGGTACCAAATTTATATACCAAATTTATATACGCGCTATACCCATTACCTATAAGGATTCCCATTTCTACCTAGGAGGAGATTTCTGTCACGGTAATAAAATAGTTATAAAATAGTTATAAAATAGTTATAAAATAGTTTATATATATAAAAACAAAGCAACAAAAAATGTTTATTTTATATAACCTTTAGCTTTTATATTTATAATTTTCATATTTATATTTTTTATTGTTATTTGTTTTTTATATTCATATTGTTTATGTTGTTTATCAATTTATGATTTGTTTATTTTACGTTGTTTAAAAACTACAATTTTCCCCGTAAATGTTCACGGTAAACATTTTTTGTCATATACGTAACATATATGTTAAATGTTATGTACAGAGATGGTTCTGCTACATACAGAGTGTGCCAAAAGAAGCGGGACGGTCGAATATTTCGCGAAATTTACATCGGATCGAAAAATTGAAAAACACGTGTTCAATATTTTTCAAAAATCTATCGAACGACACCAAATACGACCCCCCACCCCCACCCCCTGGGGGTGGGGCGGGGGGCAACTTTGAAATCTTAAATGGGAACCCCCATTTTTTATTGCAGATTTGGATTCCTCATGAAAAAATAAGTTACTTTTATTCGGGACATTTTTTTCGAATTGTTGATAGATGGCGCTGTAATCGCAGAAAAACAAATACAGATCAGAAGTCTGCAAACGGTCAAATTTGTCGGGACATACGCTTCGGAACACAAAATTAGTATTTTTGAAAAGGCTATCTAATGATGCTACAGTAGACCGATAGATGGCGCTCTAATTGCAAAAACAATTCTTTCTCGCAAGTGAAAGTATTTCTACAGCTAATATGAGGTTAACGTCTTTCGTTGATTTTGTATCTGACTTTATTAAAAAACTACGTTTAGCATAACCCAGAAACAACGACGTGGACGTAGTAGTTTTTTGTTCCCTTCGGGGTGCTTGTTTTTAGTGAGTCCCCTTGCCTCTCGCTTATCGGGGTGCTTGTTTTTAGTGAGTCCCCTATAAAATACACTAGGTAATAAAACATTCGAAGAATTATAAATTGACGAACCTCACTTTATTAACGATAAACTGTATTCTTGTAGTAGCTTTCGGCTTCTCTACCAGCCATTATTCAATAAGCAAATTAAAAATAAACCTGTCGAAAACTAATCTATTGAAGTAGAAATGAAAATGTTTGTGATTCCATACTCGTGTAAACAATATTCAGCAAGATAAGAGTTCTTTTCTTTATTAATAAATACGTAAACAAAAAGTGGACTATTTTTGTTGTGATTTTTTTTGCTTCATCCATTTGGTAGGTACTTTTTAAATGACACATTAGTTCAACTGTTTAAGTTGATTCAAGCAGATGAACCTTCATCTATAAAGAAAAATTTTACTTGAAAATGTGTTTTTTCTTTCAAAGTGGCTCATCTTAATGAACAAGAAAGAATGTCATTACTAACGATGGTAGGCTGGGATGATAGGAAAAGGTCATACTCGGAAGCAAGAGATATTTTCAATGATACTTTTCGAATTGGAATGGATCCTATCTCCAAATCGACTATGGAGAGAACGGTTAGAAGATTTGAAGCTACAGGCTCTATGAAAGATCGAGCTAAATTAGAAAGACCAAAGTCAGCAACAAACGAAGAAAAAGCGTTGAATGTTTTATTATCATTTACGGAAAATCCTCACAGTAGTCTTCGTAGAACTGCCCAAGCTCAAGAAATTGGTACATCTTCAGTCCGCAGGATTTTGAAAAGTAATAAATTGCATCCTTACAAAATGACACTTGTTCATGAGATAAATGAAGATGATCCCGACCGACGTTTAGAATTTTGTGAGGACATGATACTTAGAATAGATCAAGATCCAGACTTTCTTTACAACATTGTATTCTCAGATGAAGCAACATTTCAATTGAATGGTACTTGTAATCGGCATAATTGCAGGTATTGGGCAAACGAGAATCCACATTGGATACGAGAGAGCAAAACCCAATACCCACAGAAATTAAACGTTTGGGCTGGAATAATAAATAATCATTTGATTGGGCCATTCTTTATCGATGGTAATCTTACTGCTCAAAGGTATGAAAACATGCTTCGAAATGAAATAATTCCAACAATAAGGGAGATTGCTGGCGATAACTTGGAGCAGGTTTGGTTTCAGCAAGATGGTGCTGCACCTCATTACGGACGGAACGTTCGTAATTATTTAGATGAACATTTTCCTGATCGTTGGATTGGACGAAGAGGTCCGATCGAATGGCCTGCCAGGTCACCAGATTTAACTCCACTTGATTTTTTCTTGTGGGGTTATTTAAAAAATCGGGTTTACGAAACGAAACCTCAAAATTTAGATGAACTGCGTCAAAGAATAATTGATGTAGCTGCCCAAATACCTGCAGAATACTTAAAAAATTCCATCGAAGCTGTTTATCATCGATTAGCTTACTGCCAGGAAGTAAACGGTGCACAATTTGAGCATTTACTACAGTAAAGGTATTGGCGGCAATCATGAGAGGCAAGGGGACTCACTAAAAACAAGCACCCCGATAAGCGAGAGGCAAGGGGACTCACTAAAAACAAGCACCCCGAAGGGAACAAAAAACTACTACGTCCACGTCATTGTTCCTGGGTTATGCTAAACGTAGTTTTTTAATAAAGTCAGATACAAAATCAACGAAAGACGTTAACCTCATATTAGCTGTAGAAATACTTTCACTTGCGAGAAAGAATTGTTTTTGCAATTAGAGCGCCATCTATCGGTCTACTGTAGCATCATTAGATAGCCTTTTCAAAAATACTAATTTTGTGTTCCGAAGCGTATGTCCCGACAAATTTGACCGTTTGCAGACTTCTGATCTGTATTTGTTTTTCTGCGATTACAGCGCCATCTATCAACAATTCGAAAAAAATGTCCCGAATAAAAGTAACTTATTTTTTCATGAGGAATCCAAATCTGCAATAAAAAATGGGGGTTCCCATTTAAGATTTCAAAGTTGCCCCCCGCCCCACCCCCAGGGAGTGGGGGTGGGGGGTCGTATTTGGTGTCGTTCGATAGATTTTTGAAAAATATTGAACACGTGTTTTTCAATTTTTCGATCCGATGTAAATTTCGCGAAATATTCGACCGTCCCGCTTCTTTTGGCACACCCTGTATATAAGCTTTGTTGCGTTTCAGATATGTAACAAAAGTCAGATATATAGCAGAAACATCTCTGTATATAACATTAAACATATATGTTACATATTCGACATAAAATGTTTACTAGGTTGCATTATTAAACAGTTGTTATCGCGTTCGAAATAAATAAAAGTTTAAAGTTTGTGGTTAATTGTTAGTTTGGTTTGCCAACGTCATAAATTTAACTAGAGTAAATTATTTTGGTCGACAATTTAATTTTGATATGAATCGGTATTATCTACAACTGAGAGGATTTGATCGTAAGTGTATAAGTATGGACCGCTGCTCATAAAATTTATCATATCTTTGTAACCGCTGGATACCGCTGTTTCTACTTCTGTATAAACATTAATAAACATCCTACCTTTGTTTTGACAAAAGTACAACGTTGTGGCAGATCGTGAATTTTTTGTATGCCACGAAATAGATGATAGACAGTATATAAAATATAACTTATTTACATTTAATTGTTATGTGATATATATAAGACTTTCTAATATTATTTTCCTTGTAAATGAAAGTAAACGGATCAGATATTAAACAGGAAAAGTCATTTTGATCATGGAAACTTTTTCGAAGCAAAATCAGATATATCATTCTGAGGATTATAATCGTGCTATTTCTTACATCTCAATATATATAACTTTCATTCTACATATCTTCGTTATACAATCGAATTCCGACATACTTTAACTACAATTGATTAATTTGGACCTTCTCGAAAATATACTGTAAAGGAGAACCAAAAATTACGATTTTCATTTTTTTCTATTTTGGCCACGTTTAACGACTTTCGGCACACTGTGCGGCGGGGCCGCGGGTGCATCGTGCGGGGATGGGGGCTGACGATCAGCATCGCCTCGCCGGTGCGGTCTCGGCCTCTGCCCTGCCCGTGATACTGCACTGGTCCGCGGTGGAGCTGATAAGCCTTAGGGCATTTAGTTAGGTGCTATGGTTGGATGTGGGCCGGACAATGTCTGGCCCGGCCAACGTCCGGCCCGCTGACAACTATATGGCGCAACACCCATGATCCGGAGTACACACCCGGGGGTTATACATACGCCCCCCGGGGGGGGGGGAGTACCCTGGTGCTTGGTGGCTGGAGATAGTCGGCAACGGGGAACTCGCGGGGAGCGGGCGACTTGATCCGTTAGGCGAAAGCCGGCAAGCATTGGGGGGGCCCCCTGGAAGGGATGGCTGTTGGTTGTGCCGGTTGCTGGACATTGAGTGGGGAAGGGGACCAACAAAGTGTCCCTTCTTTTCTACCCTGTGAACGCCACCTTGCCGTGGTGGGGGAGCTTGCGTGTCTTGATGAAGTACAGAACTGTGCCGGCGGAGGTTTCAGCCCCTGGCAGGTTCTACCATGCCGGAGAGGTCTGTACGGAGGGACCAGATTAAGAGCGTCCATAATACTCCTGGATGGGCAGCTGTCTCCAAGTTATACCCAGGGACTGGAGGACCGTACTTGTATGATCCAAAGGTCCCTACAGCGCGGGCAGAGCGAGCTCGTTAGCCTGGTGAAGGCAGCCGGTCTAGGGGAAGGAAAACCCCGAAATCAAACTCGTGTATGTGGGGGCACGTAAAACTCCCACAATTAATGGAATAATGTCAAACAAGGAGGTAAACGTCCCGGGACTCGGACCCGGGAAACGGCGGGAGGGGGAGTATCGTTCCGGCACCCCCCCGTCGTCATCATGCGACGGGCTGGGCGATGTGTGCCAGGCGGGCACATTGTCGGAACTGGCTACCGCCGAAGGGAGGTGCCTGAGGGGAGACCGGGGGCGAGTCGGTATGACTCACTACCGGCTTCGCCGGAGGCATCAAAGAAGAGGAAGAGGAAGGCGGAAACGTCCGCCTCCCAATTATGGAAGGATAGGAAGGTGCACTTCCCTCCGCTTGGGTCGGTGATGTTTCACAGGCGGGGGAGAGTGCAGCCCTCTATGAACGTGAGGGTGGGACGGCTTGCCTATTCGCCTCGCAGGTGTGGGAGCGGCATTTCCCGGGGGAGGAGTTCCCACCGGTCGAGAGCGAATACGCCTCTGCGGCCAGGGGAGCTCCTCTCCAAGACGCGCGGGAGGGGAGTGCCAGGATGGGGCGGAAAAGGTATCAGTGGGGGCTTCCGCTCGTACGGAGGCCTTCACTGTTGAGTAAGACCCTGGCCTCGGAGGCGATCGATGGAATTCGGACCTCCCGGAGCTCAGGATTCAACCGGGGAAAAAGACCGCAGAGGGTTACGTAGAGAAGCCCCTCGCAAGTCTAAATAATATGGCGTACGAGTGCCTCCGAGAGGTGGAGGAGGTACTCGCGGATTATGAGAGGATGATGGAGGAGGGCGGTCCGAATGGACGTCTTGGGGCCCTGGAAATTCAGGTCCGGGGCCTCAAGACGGAAATCGCCCGCATAGGGCGGATGTTGGAGAGGGTCCTTCCCTTTCTGGCATCCGCAGCTGCGGGCAACGGGGCTGCCCCCCTTCACCCCCTCCGCGGCAATCGACGGCTGCTGGGGAGGGACGCGAAGATGGGTGGACGACGGTGTCGTAAGGGTAAGGGTAAGGGAAAGGGGGCAGAGGCTAAGCCCAGGCCTCCTCCCCCTAAGAAGGGAGGGGGCGCGGTTAAGGCTGCACCCCCTTCCAAGGGTGGTAAGACCAGTGAGGAGGGGTCCCAAAGAAGGGGCCTCCCCCACCTGTTAGGAAGCCGCAGTTAAGGAACCTCCCGCGTAACCCAGTCGTTACGGTGACTGCGTTGCCGGGGAGTTCCATTAACGAGATAATGGTGTGAGTCAGGCAACAGGTCGACCTGAATGAGGTCGACCTGGAGCCTGGCCAATTTAAGGTGAAACGTGCCAGGAATAGGGGGGTTATCCTGGAGATCCCTGGCCAGCGCGACAAGGAGAAGGCCGAACGCCTGGCTAGGGATCTCCAGGATGTGTTATGCGTGGAAGCTGTGGTCATCAGGCCAGCGAGGAGGGCTGAGCTCCGCCTCGTCGGCCTGGACGATTCAGTCTCCGCGCTGATGGTGAGGGCCGCGGTTCAGAAGCTAACGGGTTGCCTCCCGGATGACCTCCAGACTGGGGAGGTCAGAAGGTCGGCCGGGGGACTGGGAGCTGTCTGGATTAGGTGCTCGCTGGCGCCGGCACAGAAGTTGGTGGCAACTAATTGTAGGCTGGTCTTGGGCGAAGGTGAGAGTGCTGGAGGAACGGCCCCTCCAGTGCTACAAGTGCCTGAGTTACGGCCACATCGCGGTGACCTGCCAGTTCAATGAAGGACTGGGAGGTCACTGTTTTAGGTGCGGAGGGGCCGTGCATGTGGCGAGAGGATGCACCTCTGAGGTGAGGTGCATCCTCTGTCAGAAAGAGGGGAGAGACGCAACTCATCGCATGGGTGGGCGGGCGTGCAGGGCGGTCCCCCGGGCTGCCCCAGAGGAGAGTTCCTCCTCATAGGAAGAGAAGGAGAAGGAAAAAGGCAGCACGCGGAAGGGCTAGGGAGCAGCCTCAGCCTGCCGGCGGTGCTGCCGACAATGTTAATGTAGGGACCTTGATCCCTACCGTGGCTACTAGGGCCGAAGAGGTAGGAAAGGGGATGGTGGAGACTGGAATGATCCAGCCCCCACCACCCACGGAATCGGCAGGGCCTGCCTATAATGGAGCGACAGCCGCTCCATGTGTGCCGGGACCTCCCTTGGCGGTTAGGTCAAGGGGATCTCCGAGGCGGATTTAACCATGGAGGTTGAGGCTTCGGCCCTCCTGGCGGAGGGCTGGGAGGAGTGGGGGGATAGGAGCGAGAGTAGCTCCCCCCACACACTCCCTCATCCCAGGCCAATGGGATCTGCCGGTGGGGTAGTGGCTGCTGGAGGCTCCCCACCGGAACCCATTGGCCAGGTAGGAGCGGGCGGGGGGTAGGCCGACCCTTTATGGGAACACCCTCACCCGCGCCAGGAGCAATAGCCCTCCCTAGGGTGTGACCCGCGCCTCCGGCAACATGGGTCGGAGACAAAGGGAGCCCTGGGGAGGGAAGACCTGCCCCGGGGGTAGGTGCAGTAGTTTCCTCCTCGGTTCCTCACCGACGGGGGGTCTGGGGGTCCCTTCGGGGACCCCCACACACCTTAACCCCGGGTGCGCAAGGCGGGACTGGCAGTAGTCATGCCTGATGCGTGCCCGGGGAGGTCCAGGATAGAGGGCTCGTCGCCTGTACGTCGGTGCGGTGCTCTCGCTAGCCCTGTATGGGGCGCCCATCTGGGCGCACAACTATTGACCACTGGCCGCAATAAGTGCCCTCATGCGCCAGGCGATGCGGCCGGTGGCCATAAGGGCAATAAGAGGGTACCGCACTGTATCGTACATGGCGGCGACCACCCTGGCTGTCTCTCCTCCCGTGGAGCTCCTCGCAGAGAGCGGAGCATTCTCTATTGGAGAGTGCAGGAGCTCCACGAGGAGGGGGAGCTAACGGCCAGGGATCTACAGGCTCTGAAGTCCCAGGCCAGAGCCGGTACTAGAGAGCTGGTCGGACATGCTGTCCGACACCCCGAGGACCCGGGCGTCAACGGCCGCGCTGTCCGCCCCTGCCTACCAGAGGTGGTGGGCAGGGGGGATCGGACTAACCTCCAATCTGGTGTAGGTGCTGACCGGGATGGATGCGTCGGCCGGTACCTGCACCGGATCAGGAGGGAGCTCACACCCGATGGCACCACTGCGCGGGAGAAGACACGGCGCATTATACGCTGACGACATGCCTAGCAGGAGTCGGGACGCCGTGTCCTCGCCGCGCAGTAGGGTGCCGCGTGGGGGAACTCTCGCTCTCGCGCATGGTTCGCGCCATTGCGGGAGCGAGGAGGGATGGGGGCGGCGGCCTCCTCCTGTAAGGACGTGATGTCAAGAAGGAGGCGCCGAGTGGCAGCGTCGCCCGCAACTCCGCCGCAGGTGCTGTGGGGGGAAGGCGGCGTTCCCCGAGAGTAGGCAGTGAGCCGAGGTGTCCGCAGAGGTTTTAGTCAGTAGGAGTCTGACATAACCCCTGGCCCCCCAAGGGGTCGGGAGTATCCATGATGGATTCCCCTGCGTTATAAAAAAATGTAAAGCTTATTTTATATATTTTTGATCTGCTGATTCCAAATATTGCATTTAGTTTTTCCGAAACGGGGCTGTTTGACGGACTTCTCGCTCATGGACATGAGCTGGAGATACGCTGAATGCGCGAGAAGAACCCTTATCAGGAAGGATCGTAGCGAGGGCGGAGTACTAGGGGAGATCGAGAGTGCTCGTACTGGCGTATTCAGGGTCGTACTGTCCGGAGCTCGAGAATAACGTGGTGAAACACTGCGTGAAGATCCGTCCACGAGTGTTAGAATGAAACTGATCTCGTCGTTTTGGAATGGCCATTGGCCTATAGATCGGATACAAACGGCGCTACAGTGCGAACGTTCTGAGGAGAGCGTGGAGACTGTGCACAAGACGAAAGTGCTGACTCGTGGTCACGCGAGAGGGTGATCAGTTGCTCGGGGCGACTAGCCAGGCCTTGGAGAGACAGCTTGGACAAAGAGCTCAGAGTGTTCGAAGAAGCGACACGTCGGGTGTGTCGTTTTGTTCGAAAAAAGCACAAGATTCTAGACGGATCACTTGGCAGAAGAAGAGAGTGTCGCAAGCGACTCAAGAGACGGGCGATGCGCGTTTTCGTAAGGCGGGATGGTCTTTCGGACGGACGCTCGGAAGAGGAGAGTTATCGTTCACACGAGGCGATATAAAGTTCGCTCCTA
>NW_020230409.1:0-30031 GCF_003227715.2 Harpegnathos saltator
AAAGGGGAGAGAGAGATACTTTCAAATCACGAATAAGCGGGAATATCGCGAATGAAGGCTGGATATCGACGGAGAAAGGTTAGAAAACTTTAACCTTCGATATCTCCTAAACGGTTAGAGATACAGGCTTCGGACAGGTACCAAATTAAAGCCCTTTCAAAACCCACATTTTGGACTACAATGACGACCTCTCTCTCCCAATAGAAGCGGAGATATCGACGGATGAAGGCTGGATATCGACGGAGAAAGGTTAGAAAACTTTAACCTTCGATATCTCCTAAACGGTTAGAGATACAGGCTTCGGACAGGTACCAAATTAAAGCCCTTTCAAAACCCTACATTTTGGACTACAATGACGACCCTCTACTCCCAATAGAAGCGGAGATATCGACGGATGAAGGCTGGATATCGACGGAGAAAGGTTAGAAAACTTTAACCTTCGATATCTCCTAAACGGTTAGAGATACAGGCTTCGGACAGGTACCAAATTAAAGCCCTTTCAAAACCCTACATTTTGGACTACAATGACGACCCTCTACTCCCAATAGAAGCGGAGATATCGACGATGAAGGCTGGATATCGACGGAGAAAGGTTAGAAAACTTTAACCTTCGATATCTCCTAAACGGTTAGAGATACAGGCTTCGGACAGGTACCAAATTAAAGCCCTTTCAAAACCCTACATTTTGGACTACAATGACGACCCTCTACTCCCAATAGAAGCGGAGATATCGACGGATGAAGGCTGGATATCGACGGAGAAAGGTTAGAAAACTTTAACCTTCGATATCTCCTAAACGGTTAGAGATACAGGCTTCGGACAGGTACCAAATTAAAGCCCTTTCAAAACCCTACATTTTGGACTACAATGACGACCCTCTACTCCCAATAGAAGCGGAGATATCGACGGATGAAGGCTGGATATCGACGGAGAAAGGTTAGAAAACTTTAACCTTCGATATCTCCTAAACGGTTAGAGATACAGGCTTCGGACAGGTACCAAATTAAAGCCCTTTCAAAACCCTACATTTTGGACTACAATGACGACCCTCTACTCCCAATAGAAGCGGAGATATCGACGAATGAAGGCTGGATATCGACGGAGAAAGGTTAGAAAACTTTAACCTTCGATATCTCCTAAACGGTTAGAGATACAGGCTTCGGACAGGTACCAAATTAAAGCCCTTTCAAAACCCTACATTTTGGACTACAATGACGACCCTCTACTCCCAATAGAAGCGGAGATATCGACGGATGAAGGCTGGATATCGACGGAGAAAGGTTAGAAAACTTTAACCTTCGATATCTCCTAAACGGTTAGAGATACAGGCTTCGGACAGGTACCAAATTAAAGCCCTTTCAAAACCCTACATTTTGGACTACAATGACGACCCTCTACTCCCAATAGAAGCGGAGATATCACGGATGAAGGCTGGATATCGACGGAGAAAGGTTAGAAAACTTTAACCTTCGATATCTCCTAAACGGTTAGAGATACAGGCTTCGGACAGGTACCAAATTAAAGCCCTTTCAAAACCCTACATTTTGGACTACAATGACGACCCTCTACTCCCAATAGAAGCGGAGATATCGACGGATGAAGGCTGGATATCGACGGAGAAAGGTTAGAAAACTTTAACCTTCGATATCTCCTAAACGGTTAGAGATACAGGCTTCGGACAGGTACCAAATTAAAGCCCTTTCAAAACCCTACATTTTGGACTACAATGACGACCCTCTACTCCCAATAGAAGCGGAGATATCGACGGATGAAGGCTGGATATCGACGGAGAAAGGTTAGAAAACTTTAACCTTCGATATCTCCTAAACGGTTAGAGATACAGGCTTCGGACAGGTACCAAATTAAAGCCCTTTCAAAACCCTACATTTTGGACTACAATGACGACCCTCTACTCCCAATAGAAGCGGAGATATCGACGATGAAGGCTGGATATCGACGGAGAAAGGTTAGAAAACTTTAACCTTCGATATCTCCTAAACGGTTAGAGATACAGGCTTCGGACAGGTACCAAATTAAAGCCCTTTCAAAACCCTACATTTTGGACTACAATGACGACCCTCTACTCCCAATAGAAGCGGAGATATCGACGATGAAGGCTGGATATCGACGGAGAAAGGTTAGAAAACTTTAACCTTCGATATCTCCTAAACGGTTAGAGATACAGGCTTCGGACAGGTACCAAATTAAAGCCCTTTCAAAACCCTACATTTTGGACTACAATGACGACCCTCTACTCCCAATAGAAGCGGAGATATCGACGGATGAAGGCTGGATATCGACGGAGAAAGGTTAGAAAACTTTAACCTTCGATATCTCCTAAACGGTTAGAGATACAGGCTTCGGACAGGTACCAAATTAAAGCCCTTTCAAAACCCTACATTTTGGACTACAATGACGACCCTCTACTCCCAATAGAAGCGGAGATATCGACGATGAAGGCTGGATATCGACGGAGAAAGGTTAGAAAACTTTAACCTTCGATATCTCCTAAACGGTTAGAGATACAGGCTTCGGACAGGTACCAAATTAAAGCCCTTTCAAAACCCTACATTTTGGACTACAATGACGACCCTCTACTCCCAATAGAAGCGGAGATATCGACGGATGAAGGCTGGATATCGACGGAGAAAGGTTAGAAAACTTTAACCTTCGATATCTCCTAAACGGTTAGAGATACAGGCTTCGGACAGGTACCAAATTAAAGCCCTTTCAAAACCCTACATTTTGGACTACAATGACGACCCTCTACTCCCAATAGAAGCGGAGATATCGACGGATGAAGGCTGGATATCGACGGAGAAAGGTTAGAAAACTTTAACCTTCGATATCTCCTAAACGGTTAGAGATACAGGCTTCGGACAGGTACCAAATTAAAGCCCTTTCAAAACCCTACATTTTGGACTACAATGACGACCCTCTACTCCCAATAGAAGCGGAGATATCGACGGATGAAGGCTGGATATCGACGGAGAAAGGTTAGAAAACTTTAACCTTCGATATCTCCTAAACGGTTAGAGATACAGGCTTCGGACAGGTACCAAATTAAAGCCCTTTCAAAACCCTACATTTTGGACTACAATGACGACCCTCTACTCCCAATAGAAGCGGAGATATCGACGGATGAAGGCTGGATATCGACGGAGAAAGGTTAGAAAACTTTAACCTTCGATATCTCCTAAACGGTTAGAGATACAGGCTTCGGACAGGTACCAAATTAAAGCCCTTTCAAAACCCTACATTTTGGACTACAATGACGACCCTCTACTCCCAATAGAAGCGGAGATATCGACGGATGAAGGCTGGATATCGACGGAGAAAGGTTAGAAAACTTTAACCTTCGATATCTCCTAAACGGTTAGAGATACAGGCTTCGGACAGGTACCAAATTAAAGCCCTTTCAAAACCCTACATTTTGGACTACAATGACGACCCTCTACTCCCAATAGAAGCGGAGATATCGACGATGAAGGCTGGATATCGACGGAGAAAGGTTAGAAAACTTTAACCTTCGATATCTCCTAAACGGTTAGAGATACAGGCTTCGGACAGGTACCAAATTAAAGCCCTTTCAAAACCCTACATTTTGGACTACAATGACGACCCTCTACTCCCAATAGAAGCGGAGATATCGACGATGAAGGCTGGATATCGACGGAGAAAGGTTAGAAAACTTTAACCTTCGATATCTCCTAAACGGTTAGAGATACAGGCTTCGGACAGGTACCAAATTAAAGCCCTTTCAAAACCCTACATTTTGGACTACAATGACGACCCTCTACTCCCAATAGAAGCGGAGATATCGACGGATGAAGGCTGGATATCGACGGAGAAAGGTTAGAAAACTTTAACCTTCGATATCTCCTAAACGGTTAGAGATACAGGCTTCGGACAGGTACCAAATTAAAGCCCTTTCAAAACCCTACATTTTGGACTACAATGACGACCCTCTACTCCCAATAGAAGCGGAGATATCGACGGATGAAGGCTGGATATCGACGGAGAAAGGTTAGAAAACTTTAACCTTCGATATCTCCTAAACGGTTAGAGATACAGGCTTCGGACAGGTACCAAATTAAAGCCCTTTCAAAACCCTACATTTTGGACTACAATGACGACCCTCTACTCCCAATAGAAGCGGAGATATCGACGGATGAAGGCTGGATATCGACGGAGAAAGGTTAGAAAACTTTAACCTTCGATATCTCCTAAACGGTTAGAGATACAGGCTTCGGACAGGTACCAAATTAAAGCCCTTTCAAAACCCTACATTTTGGACTACAATGACGACCCTCTACTCCCAATAGAAGCGGAGATATCGACGGATGAAGGCTGGATATCGACGGAGAAAGGTTAGAAAACTTTAACCTTCGATATCTCCTAAACGGTTAGAGATACAGGCTTCGGACAGGTACCAAATTAAAGCCCTTTCAAAACCCTACATTTTGGACTACAATGACGACCCTCTACTCCCAATAGAAGCGGAGATATCGACGGATGAAGGCTGGATATCGACGGAGAAAGGTTAGAAAACTTTAACCTTCGATATCTCCTAAACGGTTAGAGATACAGGCTTCGGACAGGTACCAAATTAAAGCCCTTTCAAAACCCTACATTTTGGACTACAATGACGACCCTCTACTCCCAATATTAAGAAAGCGGAGATATCGACGGATGAAGGCTTGGATATCGACGGAGAAAAGGTTAGAAAACTTTAACCTTCGATATCTCCTAAACGGTTAGAGATACAGGCTTCGGACAGGTACCAAAATTAAAGCCCTTTCAAAACCCTACATTTTGGACTACAATGACGACCCTCTACTCCCAATAGAAGCGGAGATATCGACGATGAAGGCTGGATATCGACGGAGAAAGGTTAGAAAACTTTAACCTTCGATATCTCCTAAACGGTTAGAGATACAGGCTTCGGACAGGTACCAAATTAAAGCCCTTTCAAAACCCTACATTTTGGACTACATGACGACCCTCTACTCCCAATAGAAGCGGAGATATCGACGGATGAAGGCTGGATATCGACGGAGAAAGGTTAGAAAACTTTAACCTTCGATATCTCCTAAACGGTTAGAGATACAGGCTTCGGACAGGTACCAAATTAAAGCCCTTTCAAAACCCTACATTTTGGACTACATGGACGACCCTCTACTCCCAATAGAAGCGGAGATATCGACGGAATGAAGGCTGGATATCGACGGAGAAAGGTTAGAAAACTTTAACCTTCGATATCTCCTAAACGGTTAGAGATACAGGCTTCGGACAGGTACCAAATTAAAGCCCTTTCAAAACCCTACATTTTGGACTACAATGACGACCCTCTACTCCCAATAGAAGCGGAGATATCGACGGATGAAGGCTGGATATCGACGGAGAAAGGTTAGAAAACTTTAACCTTCGATATCTCCTAAACGGTTAGAGATACAGGCTTCGGACAGGTACCAAATTAAAGCCCTTTCAAAACCCTACATTTTGGACTACAATGACGACCCTCTACTCCCAATAGAAGCGGAGATATCGACGGATGAAGGCTGGATATCGACGGAGAAAGGTTAGAAAACTTTAACCTTCGATATCTCCTAAACGGTTAGAGATACAGGCTTCGGACAGGTACCAAATTAAAGCCCTTTCAAAACCCTACATTTTGGACTACAATGGACGACCCTCTACTCCCAATAGAAGCGGAGATATCGACGGATGAAGGCTGGATATCGACGGAGAAAGGTTAGAAAACTTTAACCTTCGATATCTCCTAAACGGTTAGAGATACAGGCTTCGGACAGGTACCAAATTAAAGCCCTTTCAAAACCCTACATTTTGGACTACATGACGACCCTCTACTCCCAATAGAAGCGGAGATATCGACGGATGAAGGCTGGATATCGACGGAGAAAGGTTAGAAAACTTTAACCTTCGATATCTCCTAAACGGTTAGAGATACAGGCTTCGGACAGGTACCAAATTAAAGCCCTTTCAAAACCCTACATTTTGGACTACATGGACGACCCTCTACTCCCAATAGAAGCGGAGATATCGACGACTGGATATCGACGGAGAAAGGTTGAAAACTTTAACCTTCGATATCTCCTAAACGGTTAGAGATACAGGCTTCGGACAGGTACCAAATTAAAGCCCTTTCAAAACCCTACATTTTGGACTACAATGACGACCCTCTACTCCCAATAGAAGCGGAGATATCGACGGATGAAGGCTGGATATCGACGGAGAAAGGTTAGAAAACTTTAACCTTCGATATCTCCTAAACGGTTAGAGATACAGGCTTCGGACAGGTACCAAATTAAAGCCCTTTCAAAACCCTACATTTTGGACTACATGACGACCCTCTACTCCCAATAGAAGCGGAGATATCGACGGATGAAGGCTGGATATCGACGGAGAAAGGTTAGAAAACTTTAACCTTCGATATCTCCTAAACGGTTAGAGATACAGGCTTCGGACAGGTACCAAATTAAAGCCCTTTCAAAACCCTACATTTTGGACTACAATGGACGACCCTCTACTCCCAATAGAAGCGGAGATATCGACGGATGAAGGCTGGATATCGACGGAGAAAGGTTAGAAAACTTTAACCTTCGATATCTCCTAAACGGTTAGAGATACAGGCTTCGGACAGGTACCAAATTAAAGCCCTTTCAAAACCCTACATTTTGGACTACATGGACGACCCTCTACTCCCAATAGAAGCGGAGATATCGACGGATGAAGGCTGGATATCGACGGAGAAAGGTTAGAAAACTTTAACCTTCGATATCTCCTAAACGGTTAGAGATACAGGCTTCGGACAGGTACCAAATTAAAGCCCTTTCAAAACCCTACATTTTGGACTACATGACGACCCTCTACTCCCAATAGAAGCGGAGATATCGACGGATGAAGGCTGGATATCGACGGAGAAAGGTTAGAAAACTTTAACCTTCGATATCTCCTAAACGGTTAGAGATACAGGCTTCGGACAGGTACCAAATTAAAGCCCTTTCAAAACCCTACATTTTGGACTACATGACGACCCTCTACTCCCAATAGAAGCGGAGATATCGACGGATGAAGGCTGGATATCGGGAGAAAGGTTAGAAAACTTTAACCTTCGATATCTCCTAAACGGTTAGAGATACAGGCTTCGGACAGGTACCAAATTAAAGCCCTTTCAAAACCCTACATTTTGGACTACATGACGACCCTCTACTCCCAATAGAAGCGGAGATATCGACGGATGAAGGCTGGATATCGACGGAGAAAGGTTAGAAAACTTTAACCTTCGATATCTCCTAAACGGTTAGAGATACAGGCTTCGGACAGGTACCAAATTAAAGCCCTTTCAAAACCCTACATTTTGGACTACAATGACGACCCTCTACTCCCAATAGAAGCGGAGATATCGACGGATGAAGGCTGGATATCGACGGAGAAAGGTTAGAAAACTTTAACCTTCGATATCTCCTAAACGGTTAGAGATACAGGCTTCGGACAGGTACCAAATTAAAGCCCTTTCAAAACCCTACATTTTGGACTACAATGACGACCCTCTACTCCCAATAGAAGCGGAGATATCGACGGATGAAGGCTGGATATCGACGGAGAAAGGTTAGAAAACTTTAACCTTCGATATCTCCTAAACGGTTAGAGATACAGGCTTCGGACAGGTACCAAATTAAAGCCCTTTCAAAACCCTACATTTTGGACTACAATGACGACCCTCTACTCCCAATAGAAGCGGAGATATCGACGGATGAAGGCTGGATATCGACGGAGAAAGGTTAGAAAACTTTAACCTTCGATATCTCCTAAACGGTTAGAGATACAGGCTTCGGACAGGTACCAAATTAAAGCCCTTTCAAAACCCTACATTTTGGACTACAATGACGACCCTCTACTCCCAATAGAAGCGGAGATATCGACGGATGAAGGCTGGATATCGACGGAGAAAGGTTAGAAAACTTTAACCTTCGATATCTCCTAAACGGTTAGAGATACAGGCTTCGGACAGGTACCAAATTAAAGCCCTTTCAAAACCCTACATTTTGGACTACAATGACGACCCTCTACTCCCAATAGAAGCGGAGATATCGACGGATGAAGGCTGGATATCGACGGAGAAAGGTTAGAAAACTTTAACCTTCGATATCTCCTAAACGGTTAGAGATACAGGCTTCGGACAGGTACCAAATTAAAGCCCTTTCAAAACCCTACATTTTGGACTACAATGACGACCCTCTACTCCCAATAGAAGCGGAGATATCGACGGATGAAGGCTGGATATCGACGGAGAAAGGTTAGAAAACTTTAACCTTCGATATCTCCTAAACGGTTAGAGATACAGGCTTCGGACAGGTACCAAATTAAAGCCCTTTCAAAACCCTACATTTTGGACTACATGACGACCCTCTACTCCCAATAGAAGCGGAGATATCGACGGATGAAGGCTGGATATCGACGGAGAAAGGTTAGAAAACTTTAACCTTCGATATCTCCTAAACGGTTAGAGATACAGGCTTCGGACAGGTACCAAATTAAAGCCCTTTCAAAACCCTACATTTTGGACTACAATGACGACCCTCTACTCCCAATAGAAGCGGAGATATCGACGGATGAAGGCTGGATATCGACGGAGAAAGGTTAGAAAACTTTAACCTTCGATATCTCCTAAACGGTTAGAGATACAGGCTTCGGACAGGTACCAAATTAAAGCCCTTTCAAAACCCTACATTTTGGACTACATGACGACCCTCTACTCCCAATAGAAGCGGAGATATCGACGGATGAAGGCTGGATATCGACGGAGAAAGGTTAGAAAACTTTAACCTTCGATATCTCCTAAACGGTTAGAGATACAGGCTTCGGACAGGTACCAAATTAAAGCCCTTTCAAAACCCTACATTTTGGACTACAATGACGACCCTCTACTCCCAATAGAAGCGGAGATATCGACGGATGAAGGCTGGATATCGACGGAGAAAGGTTAGAAAACTTTAACCTTCGATATCTCCTAAACGGTTAGAGATACAGGCTTCGGACAGGTACCAAATTAAAGCCCTTTCAAAACCCTACATTTTGGACTACATGACGACCCTCTACTCCCAATAGAAGCGGAGATATCGACGGATGAAGGCTGGATATCGACGGAGAAAGGTTAGAAAACTTTAACCTTCGATATCTCCTAAACGGTTAGAGATACAGGCTTCGGACAGGTACCAAATTAAAGCCCTTTCAAAACCCTACATTTTGGACTACAATGACGACCCTCTACTCCCAATAGAAGCGGAGATATCGACGGATGAAGGCTGGATATCGACGGAGAAAGGTTAGAAAACTTTAACCTTCGATATCTCCTAAACGGTTAGAGATACAGGCTTCGGACAGGTACCAAATTAAAGCCCTTTCAAAACCCTACATTTTGGACTACAATGACGACCCTCTACTCCCAATAGAAGCGGAGATATCGACGGATGAAGGCTGGATATCGACGGAGAAAGGTTAGAAAACTTTAACCTTCGATATCTCCTAAACGGTTAGAGATACAGGCTTCGGACAGGTACCAAATTAAAGCCCTTTCAAAACCCTACATTTTGGACTACATGACGACCCTCTACTCCCAATAGAAGCGGAGATATCGACGGATGAAGGCTGGATATCGACGGAGAAAGGTTAGAAAACTTTAACCTTCGATATCTCCTAAACGGTTAGAGATACAGGCTTCGGACAGGTACCAAATTAAAGCCCTTTCAAAACCCTACATTTTGGACTACAATGACGACCCTCTACTCCCAATAGAAGCGGAGATATCGACGGATGAAGGCTGGATATCGACGGAGAAAGGTTAGAAAACTTTAACCTTCGATATCTCCTAAACGGTTAGAGATACAGGCTTCGGACAGGTACCAAATTAAAGCCCTTTCAAAACCCTACATTTTGGACTACATGACGACCCTCTACTCCCAATAGAAGCGGAGATATCGACGGATGAAGGCTGGATATCGGGAGAAAGGTTAGAAAACTTTAACCTTCGATATCTCCTAAACGGTTAGAGATACAGGCTTCGGACAGGTACCAAATTAAAGCCCTTTCAAAACCCTACATTTTGGACTACATGACGACCCTCTACTCCCAATAGAAGCGGAGATATCGACGGATGAAGGCTGGATATCGACGGAGAAAGGTTAGAAAACTTTAACCTTCGATATCTCCTAAACGGTTAGAGATACAGGCTTCGGACAGGTACCAAATTAAAGCCCTTTCAAAACCCTACATTTTGGACTACAATGACGACCCTCTACTCCCAATAGAAGCGGAGATATCGACGGATGAAGGCTGGATATCGACGGAGAAAGGTTAGAAAACTTTAACCTTCGATATCTCCTAAACGGTTAGAGATACAGGCTTCGGACAGGTACCAAATTAAAGCCCTTTCAAAACCCTACATTTTGGACTACATGACGACCCTCTACTCCCAATAGAAGCGGAGATATCGACGGATGAAGGCTGGATATCGACGGAGAAAGGTTAGAAAACTTTAACCTTCGATATCTCCTAAACGGTTAGAGATACAGGCTTCGGACAGGTACCAAATTAAAGCCCTTTCAAAACCCTACATTTTGGACTACAATGACGACCCTCTACTCCCAATAGAAGCGGAGATATCGACGGATGAAGGCTGGATATCGACGGAGAAAGGTTAGAAAACTTTAACCTTCGATATCTCCTAAACGGTTAGAGATACAGGCTTCGGACAGGTACCAAATTAAAGCCCTTTCAAAACCCTACATTTTGGACTACAATGACGACCCTCTACTCCCAATAGAAGCGGAGATATCGACGGATGAAGGCTGGATATCGACGGAGAAAGGTTAGAAAACTTTAACCTTCGATATCTCCTAAACGGTTAGAGATACAGGCTTCGGACAGGTACCAAATTAAAGCCCTTTCAAAACCCTACATTTTGGACTACAATGACGACCCTCTACTCCCAATAGAAGCGGAGATATCGACGGATGAAGGCTGGATATCGACGGAGAAAGGTTAGAAAACTTTAACCTTCGATATCTCCTAAACGGTTAGAGATACAGGCTTCGGACAGGTACCAAATTAAAGCCCTTTCAAAACCCTACATTTTGGACTACATGACGACCCTCTACTCCCAATAGAAGCGGAGATATCGACGGATGAAGGCTGGATATCGACGGAGAAAGGTTAGAAAACTTTAACCTTCGATATCTCCTAAACGGTTAGAGATACAGGCTTCGGACAGGTACCAAATTAAAGCCCTTTCAAAACCCTACATTTTGGACTACAATGACGACCCTCTACTCCCAATAGAAGCGGAGATATCGACGGATGAAGGCTGGATATCGACGGAGAAAGGTTAGAAAACTTTAACCTTCGATATCTCCTAAACGGTTAGAGATACAGGCTTCGGACAGGTACCAAATTAAAGCCCTTTCAAAACCCTACATTTTGGACTACAATGACGACCCTCTACTCCCAATAGAAGCGGAGATATCGACGGATGAAGGCTGGATATCGACGGAGAAAGGTTAGAAAACTTTAACCTTCGATATCTCCTAAACGGTTAGAGATACAGGCTTCGGACAGGTACCAAATTAAAGCCCTTTCAAAACCCTACATTTTGGACTACAATGACGACCCTCTACTCCCAATAGAAGCGGAGATATCGACGGATGAAGGCTGGATATCGACGGAGAAAGGTTAGAAAACTTTAACCTTCGATATCTCCTAAACGGTTAGAGATACAGGCTTCGGACAGGTACCAAATTAAAGCCCTTTCAAAACCCTACATTTTGGACTACATGACGACCCTCTACTCCCAATAGAAGCGGAGATATCGACGGATGAAGGCTGGATATCGACGGAGAAAGGTTAGAAAACTTTAACCTTCGATATCTCCTAAACGGTTAGAGATACAGGCTTCGGACAGGTACCAAATTAAAGCCCTTTCAAAACCCTACATTTTGGACTACATGACGACCCTCTACTCCCAATAGAAGCGGAGATATCGACGGATGAAGGCTGGATATCGACGGAGAAAGGTTAGAAAACTTTAACCTTCGATATCTCCTAAACGGTTAGAGATACAGGCTTCGGACAGGTACCAAATTAAAGCCCTTTCAAAACCCTACATTTTGGACTACATGACGACCCTCTACTCCCAATAGAAGCGGAGATATCGACGGATGAAGGCTGGATATCGACGGAGAAAGGTTAGAAAACTTTAACCTTCGATATCTCCTAAACGGTTAGAGATACAGGCTTCGGACAGGTACCAAATTAAAGCCCTTTCAAAACCCTACATTTTGGACTACAATGACGACCCTCTACTCCCAATAGAAGCGGAGATATCGACGGATGAAGGCTGGATATCGACGGAGAAAGGTTAGAAAACTTTAACCTTCGATATCTCCTAAACGGTTAGAGATACAGGCTTCGGACAGGTACCAAATTAAAGCCCTTTCAAAACCCTACATTTTGGACTACAATGACGACCCTCTACTCCCAATAGAAGCGGAGATATCGACGGATGAAGGCTGGATATCGACGGAGAAAGGTTAGAAAACTTTAACCTTCGATATCTCCTAAACGGTTAGAGATACAGGCTTCGGACAGGTACCAAATTAAAGCCCTTTCAAAACCCTACATTTTGGACTACAATGACGACCCTCTACTCCCAATAGAAGCGGAGATATCGACGGATGAAGGCTGGATATCGACGGAGAAAGGTTAGAAAACTTTAACCTTCGATATCTCCTAAACGGTTAGAGATACAGGCTTCGGACAGGTACCAAATTAAAGCCCTTTCAAAACCCTACATTTTGGACTACAATGACGACCCTCTACTCCCAATAGAAGCGGAGATATCGACGGATGAAGGCTGGATATCGACGGAGAAAGGTTAGAAAACTTTAACCTTCGATATCTCCTAAACGGTTAGAGATACAGGCTTCGGACAGGTACCAAATTAAAGCCCTTTCAAAACCCTACATTTTGGACTACATGACGACCCTCTACTCCCAATAGAAGCGGAGATATCGACGGATGAAGGCTGGATATCGACGGAGAAAGGTTAGAAAACTTTAACCTTCGATATCTCCTAAACGGTTAGAGATACAGGCTTCGGACAGGTACCAAATTAAAGCCCTTTCAAAACCCTACATTTTGGACTACAATGACGACCCTCTACTCCCAATAGAAGCGGAGATATCGACGGATGAAGGCTGGATATCGACGGAGAAAGGTTAGAAAACTTTAACCTTCGATATCTCCTAAACGGTTAGAGATACAGGCTTCGGACAGGTACCAAATTAAAGCCCTTTCAAAACCCTACATTTTGGACTACATGACGACCCTCTACTCCCAATAGAAGCGGAGATATCGACGGATGAAACGGGAGAAAGGTTAGAAAACTTTAACCTTCGATATCTCCTAAACGGTTAGAGATACAGGCTTCGGACAGGTACCAAATTAAAGCCCTTTCAAAACCCTACATTTTGGACTACATGACGACCCTCTACTCCCAATAGAAGCGGAGATATCGACGGATGAAGGCTGGATATCGACGGAGAAAGGTTAGAAAACTTTAACCTTCGATATCTCCTAAACGGTTAGAGATACAGGCTTCGGACAGGTACCAAATTAAAGCCCTTTCAAAACCCTACATTTTGGACTACAATGACGACCCTCTACTCCCAATAGAAGCGGAGATATCGACGGATGAAGGCTGGATATCGACGGAGAAAGGTTAGAAAACTTTAACCTTCGATATCTCCTAAACGGTTAGAGATACAGGCTTCGGACAGGTACCAAATTAAAGCCCTTTCAAAACCCTACATTTTGGACTACAATGACGACCCTCTACTCCCAATAGAAGCGGAGATATCGACGGATGAAGGCTGGATATCGACGGAGAAAGGTTAGAAAACTTTAACCTTCGATATCTCCTAAACGGTTAGAGATACAGGCTTCGGACAGGTACCAAATTAAAGCCCTTTCAAAACCCTACATTTTGGACTACAATGACGACCCTCTACTCCCAATAGAAGCGGAGATATCGACGGATGAAGGCTGGATATCGACGGAGAAAGGTTAGAAAACTTTAACCTTCGATATCTCCTAAACGGTTAGAGATACAGGCTTCGGACAGGTACCAAATTAAAGCCCTTTCAAAACCCTACATTTTGGACTACATGACGACCCTCTACTCCCAATAGAAGCGGAGATATCGACGGATGAAGGCTGGATATCGACGGAGAAAGGTTAGAAAACTTTAACCTTCGATATCTCCTAAACGGTTAGAGATACAGGCTTCGGACAGGTACCAAATTAAAGCCCTTTCAAAACCCTACATTTTGGACTACATGACGACCCTCTACTCCCAATAGAAGCGGAGATATCGACGGATGAAGGCTGGATATCGACGGAGAAAGGTTAGAAAACTTTAACCTTCGATATCTCCTAAACGGTTAGAGATACAGGCTTCGGACAGGTACCAAATTAAAGCCCTTTCAAAACCCTACATTTTGGACTACAATGACGACCCTCTACTCCCAATAGAAGCGGAGATATCGACGGATGAAGGCTGGATATCGACGGAGAAAGGTTAGAAAACTTTAACCTTCGATATCTCCTAAACGGTTAGAGATACAGGCTTCGGACAGGTACCAAATTAAAGCCCTTTCAAAACCCTACATTTTGGACTACATGACGACCCTCTACTCCCAATAGAAGCGGAGATATCGACGGATGAAGGCTGGATATCGACGGAGAAAGGTTAGAAAACTTTAACCTTCGATATCTCCTAAACGGTTAGAGATACAGGCTTCGGACAGGTACCAAATTAAAGCCCTTTCAAAACCCTACATTTTGGACTACATGACGACCCTCTACTCCCAATAGAAGCGGAGATATCGACGGATGAAGGCTGGATATCGACGGAGAAAGGTTAGAAAACTTTAACCTTCGATATCTCCTAAACGGTTAGAGATACAGGCTTCGGACAGGTACCAAATTAAAGCCCTTTCAAAACCCTACATTTTGGACTACAATGACGACCCTCTACTCCCAATAGAAGCGGAGATATCGACGGATGAAGGCTGGATATCGACGGAGAAAGGTTAGAAAACTTTAACCTTCGATATCTCCTAAACGGTTAGAGATACAGGCTTCGGACAGGTACCAAATTAAAGCCCTTTCAAAACCCTACATTTTGGACTACATGACGACCCTCTACTCCCAATAGAAGCGGAGATATCGACGGATGAAGGCTGGATATCGACGGAGAAAGGTTAGAAAACTTTAACCTTCGATATCTCCTAAACGGTTAGAGATACAGGCTTCGGACAGGTACCAAATTAAAGCCCTTTCAAAACCCTACATTTTGGACTACATGACGACCCTCTACTCCCAATAGAAGCGGAGATATCGACGGATGAAGGCTGGATATCGACGGAGAAAGGTTAGAAAACTTTAACCTTCGATATCTCCTAAACGGTTAGAGATACAGGCTTCGGACAGGTACCAAATTAAAGCCCTTTCAAAACCCTACATTTTGGACTACATGACGACCCTCTACTCCCAATAGAAGCGGAGATATCGACGGATGAAGGCTGGATATCGAAGAAGTTTAGAAAACTTTAACCTCGATATCTCCTAAACGGTTAGAGATACAGGCTTCGGACAGGTACCAAATTAAAGCCCTTTCAAAACCCTACATTTTGGACTACATGACGACCTCTACTCCCAATAGAAGGAGTATCGACGGATGAAGCTGGATATCGACGGAGAAAGGTTAGAAAACTTTAACCTTCGATATCTCCTAAACGGTAGAGATACAGGCTTCGGACAGGTACCAAATTAAAGCCCTTTCAAAACCCTACATTTTGGACTACATGGACGACCTCTACTCCCCATAGAAGCGGAGATATCGACGGATGAAGGCTGGATATCGACGAGAAAGTTGGAAACTTTAACCTTCGATATCTCCTAAACGGTTAGAGATACAGGCTTCGGACAGGTACCAAATTAAAGCCCTTTCAAAACCCTACATTTTGGACTACATGGACGACCCTCTACTCCCAATAGAAGCGGAGATATCGACGAATGAAGGCTGGATATCGACGGAAAAGGTTAGAAAACTTTAACCTTCGATATCTCCTAAACGGTTAGAGATACAGGCTTCGGACAGGTACAAATTAAAGCCCTTTCAAAACCCTACATTTTGGACTACAATGACGACCCTCTACTCCCAATAGAAGCGAGATATCGACGGATGAAGGCTGATATCGACGGAGAAAGGTTAGAAAACTTTAACCTTCGATATCTCCTAAACGGTTAGAGATACAGGCTCGGACAGGTACCAAATTAAAGCCCTTTCAAAACCCTACATTTTGGACTACAATGACGACCCTCTACTTCCCAATAGAAGCGGAGATATCGACGGATGAAGGCTGGATATCGACGGAGAAAGGTTTAGAAAACTTTAACCTTCGATATCTCCTAAACGGTTAGAGATACAGGCTTCGGACAGGTACCAAATTAAAGCCCTTTCAAAACCCTACATTTTGGACTACATGACGACCCTCTACTCCCAATAGAAGCGGAGATATCGACGAATGAAGGCTGGATATCGACGGAGAAAGGTTAGAAAACTTTAACCTTCGATATCTCCTAAACGGTTAGAGATACAGGCTTCGGACAGGTACCAAATTAAAGCCCTTTCAAAAACCCTACATTTTGGACTACAATGACGACCCTCTACTCCCAATAGAAGCGGAGATATCGACGGATGAAGGCTGGATATCGACGGAGAAAGGTTAGAAAACTTTAACCTTCGATATCTCCTAAACGGTTAGAGATACAGGCTTCGGACAGGTACCAAATTAAAGCCCTTTCAAAACCCTACATTTTGGACTACAATGACGACCCTCTACTCCCAATAGAAGCGGAGATATCGACGAATGAAGGCTGGATATCGACGGAGAAAGGTTAGAAAACTTTAACCTTCGATATCTCCTAAACGGTTAGAGATACAGGCTTCGGACAGGTACCAAATTAAAGCCCTTTCAAAACCCTACATTTGGACTACAATGACGACCCTCTACTCCCAATAGAAGCGGAGATATCGACGATGAAGCTGGATATCGACGGAGAAAGGTTAGAAAACTTTAACCTTCGATATCTCCTAAACGGTTAGAGATACAGACTTCGACAGGTACCAAATTAAAGCCCTTTCAAAACCCTACATTTTGGACTACAATGACGACCCTCTACTCCCAATAGAAGCGGAGATATCGACGAATGAAGGCTGGATATCGACGGAGAAAGGTTAGAAAACTTTAACCTTCGATATCTCCTAAACGGTTAGAGATACAGGCTTCGGACAGGTAACCAAATTAAAGCCCTTTCAAAACCCTACATTTGGACTACAATGGACGACCCTTCTACTCCCAATAGAAAGCGGAGATATCGACGAATGAAGGCTGGATATCGACGGGAGAAAGGTTAGAAAACTTTAACCTTCGATATCTCCTAAACGGTTAGAGATACAGGCTTCGGACAGGTACCAAATTAAAGCCCTTTCAAAACCCTACATTTTGGACTACATGACGACCCTCTACTCCCAATAGAAGCGGAGATATCGACGATGAAGCTGGATATCGACGGAGGAAAGTGAAAACTTTAACCTTCGATATCTCCTAAACGGTTAGAGATACAGGCTTCGGACAGGTACCAAATTAAAGCCCTTTCAAAACCCTACATTTTGGACTACATGGACGACCCTCTACTCCCAATAGAAGCGGAGATATCGACGAATGAAGGCTGGATATCGACGGAGAAAGGTTAGAAAACTTTAACCTTCGATATCTTCCTAAAACGGTTAGAAGATACAGGCTTCGGACAGGTACCAAATTAAAGCCCTTTCAAAACCCTACATTTTGGACTACAATGACGACCCTCTACTCCCAATAGAAGCGGAGATATCGACGGATGAAGGCTGGATATCGACGGAGAAAGTTAAAAAAACTTTAACCTTCGATATCTCCTAAACGGTTAGAGATACAGGCTTCGGACAGGTACCAAATTAAAGCCCTTTCAAAACCCTACATTTTGGACTACAATGACGACCCTCTACTTCCCAATAGAAGCGGAGATATCGACGGATGAAGGCTGGATATCGACGGAGAAAGGTTAGAAAACTTTAACCTTCGATATCTCCTAAACGGTTAGAGATACAGGCTTCGGACAGGTACCAAATTAAAGCCCTTTCAAAACCCTACATTTTGGACTACAATGACGACCCTCTACTCCAATAGAAGCGGAGATATCGACGGATGAAGGCTGGATATCGACGGAGAAAGGTTAGAAAACTTAACCTTCGATATCTCCTAAACGGTTAGAGATACAGGCTTCGGACAGGTACCAAATTAAAGCCCTTTCAAAACCCTACATTTTGGACTACAATGACGACCCTCTACTCCCAATAGAAGCGGAGATATCGACGGATGAAGGCTGGATATCGACGGAGAAAGGTTAGAAAACTTTAACCTTCGATATCTCCTAAACGGTTAGAGATACAGGCTTCGGACAGGTACCAAATTAAAGCCCTTTCAAAACCCTTACATTTTGGACTACATGACGACCCTCTACTCCCAATAGAAGCGGAGATATCGACGAATGAAGCTGGATATCGACGGAGAAAGGTTAAAAAAACTTTAACCTTCGATATCTCCTAAACGGTTAGAGATACAGGCTTCGGACAGGTACCAAATTAAAGCCCTTTCAAAACCCTACATTTTGGACTACAATGACGACCCTCTACTCCCAATAGAAGCGAGATATCGACGGATGAAGGTGGATATCGACGGAGAAAGGTTAGAAAACTTAACCCTTCGATATCTCCTAAACGGTTAGAGATACAGGCTTCGGACAGGTACCAAATTAAAGCCCTTTCAAAACCCTACATTTGGACTACATGACGACCCTCTACTCCCCAATAGAAGCGGAGATATCGACGATGAAGGCTGGATATCGACGGAGAAAGGTTAGAAAACTTTAACCTTCGATATCTCCTAAACGGTTAGAGATACAGGCTTCGGACAGGTTACCAATTAAAGCCCTTTCAAAACCCTACATTTTGGACTACAATGACGACCCTCTACTCCCAATAGAAGCGGAGATATCGACGGATGAAGGCTGGATATCGACGGAGGAAAGGTTAGAAAACTTTAACCTTCGATATCTCCTAAACGGTTAGAGATACAGGCTTCGGACAGGTACCAAATTAAAGCCCTTTCAAAACCCTACATTTGGACTACATGGACGACCCTCTACTCCCAATAGAAGCGGAGATATCGACGAATGAAGGCTGGATATCGACGGAGAAAGGTTAGAAAACTTTAACCTTCGATATCTCCTAAACGGTTAGAGATACAGGCTTCGGACAGGTACCAAATTAAAGCCCTTTCAAAACCCTACATTTTGGACTACATGACGGACCCTCTACTCCCAATAGAAGCGGAGATATCGACGGTGAAGGCTGGATATCGACGGAGAAAGGTTAGAAAACTTTAACCTTCGATATCTCCCTAAACGGTTAGAATACAGGCTTCGGACAGGTACCAAATTAAAGCCCTTTCAAAACCCTACATTTTGGACTACATGACGACCCTCTACTCCCAATAGAAGCGGAGATATCGACGAATGAAGCTGGATATCGACGGAGAAAGTTAGGAAAACTTTAAACCTTCGATATCTCCTAAACGGTTAGAGATACAGGCTTCGGACAGGTACCAAATTAAAGCCCTTTCAAAACCCTACATTTTGGACTACATGACGACCCTCTACTCCCAATAGAAGCGGAGATATCGACGAATGAAGGCTGGATATCGACGGAGAAAGGTTAGAAAACTTTAACCTTCGATATCTCCTAAACGTTAGAGATACAGGCTTCGGACAGGTACCAAATTAAAGCCCTTTCAAAACCCTACATTTTGGACTACAATGACGACCCTCTACTCCCAATAGAAGCGGAGATATCGACGGATGAAGGCTGGATATCGACGGAGAAAGGTTAGAAAACTTTAACCTTCGATATCTCCTAAACGGTTAGAGATACAGGCTTCGGACAGGTACCAAATTAAAGCCCTTTCAAAACCCTACATTTTGGACTACATGGACGACCCTCTACTCCCAATAGAACGGAGATATCGACGAATGAAGGCTGGATATCGACGGAGAAAGGTTAGAAAACTTTAACCTTCGATATCTCCTAAACGGTTAGAGATACAGGCTTCGGACAGGTACCAAATTAAAGCCCTTTCAAAACCCTACATTTTGGACTACAATGACGACCCTCTACTCCCAATAGAAGCGAGATATCGACGGATGAAGGCTGGATATCGACGGAAGAAAGGTTAGAAAACTTTAACCTTCGATATCTCCTAAACGGTTAGAGATACAGGCTTCGGACAGGTACCAAATTAAAGCCCTTTCCAAAACCCTACATTTTGGACTACATGGACGACCCTCTACTCCCAATAGAAGCGGAGATATCGACGGATGAAGGCTGGATATCGACGGAGAAAGGTTAGAAAACTTTAACCTTCGATATCTCCTAAACGGTTAGAGATACAGGCTTCGGACAGGTACCAAATTAAAGCCCTTTCAAAACCCTACATTTTGGACTACATGACGACCCTCTACTCCCAATAGAAGCGGAGATATCGATGAACTGGATATCGACGGAGAAAGGTTAGAAAACTTTAACCTTCGATATCTCCTAAACGGTTAGAGATACAGGCTTCGGACAGGTACCAAATTAAAGCCCTTTCAAAACCCTACATTTTGGACTACAATGACGACCCTCTACTCCCAATAGAAGCGGAGATATCGACGATGAAGGCTGGATATCGACGGAGAAAGGTTAGAAAACTTTAACCTTCGATATCTCCTAAACGGTTAGAGATACAGGCTTCGGACAGGTACCAAATTAAAGCCCTTTCAAAACCCTACATTTTGGACTACATGACGACCCTCTACTCCCAATAGAAGCGGAGATATCGACGGATGAAGGCTGGATATCGACGGAGAAAGGTTAGAAAACTTTAACCTTCGATATCTCCTAAACGGTTAGAGATACAGGCTTCGGACAGGTACCAAATTAAAGCCCTTTCAAAAACCCTACATTTTGGACTACAATGACGACCCTCTACTCCCAATAGAAGCGGAGATATCGACGGATGAAGGCTGGATATCGACGGAGAAAGGTTAGAAAACTTTAACCTTCGATATCTCCTAAACGGTTAGAGATACAGGCTTCGGACAGTACCAAATTAAAGCCCTTTCAAAACCCTACATTTTGGACTACATGACGACCCTCTACTCCCAATAGAAGCGGAGATATCGACGAATGAAGGCTGGATATCGACGGAGAAAGGTTAGAAAACTTTAACCTTCGATATCTCCTAAACGGTTAGAGATACAGGCTTCGGACAGGTACCAAATTAAAGCCCTTTCAAAACCCTACATTTTGGACTACATGGACGACCCTCTACTCCCAATAGAAGCGGAGATATCGACGGAATGAAGGCTGGATATCGACGGAGAAAGGTTAGAAACTTTAACCTTCGATATCTCCTAAACGGTTAGAGATACAGGCTTCGGACAGGTACCAAATTAAAGCCCTTTCAAAACCCTACATTTTGGACTACAATGACGACCCTCTACTCCCAATAGAAGCGGGAGATATCGACGATGAAGGCTGGATATCGACGGGAGAAAGGTTAGAAAACTTTAACCTTCGATATCTCCTAAACGGTTAGAGATACAGGCTTCGGACAGGTACCAAATTAAAGCCCTTTCAAAACCCTACATTTTGGACTACAATGACGACCCTCTACTCCCAATAGAAGCGGAGATATCGACGAATGAAGGCTGGATATCGACGGAGAAAGGTTAGAAAACTTTAACCTTCGATATCCCTAAACGGTTAGAGATACAGGCTTCGGACAGGTACCAAATTAAAGCCCTTTCAAAACCCTACATTTTGGACTACATGACGACTCTCTACTCCCAGTAGAAGCGGAGATATCGACGGAGAAAGGTTGGAAAAACTTTAACCTTCGATATCTCCTAAACGGTTAGAGATACAGGCTTCGGACAGGTACCAAATTAAAGCCCTTTCAAAACCCTACATTTTGGACTACAATGACGACCCTCTACTCCCAATAGAAGCGGAGATATCGACGGATGAAGGCTGGATATCGACGGAGAAAGGTTAGAAAACTTTAACCTTCGATATCTCCTAAACGGTTAGAGATACAGGCTTCGGACGGTACCAAATTAAAGCCCTTTCAAAACCCACATTTTGGACTACAATGACGACCTCTACTCCCAATAGAAGCGGAGATATCGACGGAAAAGGGAAAACTTTAACCTTCGATATCTCCTAAACGGTTAGAGATACAGGCTTCGGACAGTACCAAATTAAAGCCCTTTCAAAAACCCTACATTTTGGACTACAATGACGACCCTCTACTCCCAATAGAAGCGGAGATATCGACGATGAAGGCTGGATATCGACGAGAAAGGTTAGAAAACTTTAACCTTCGATATCTCCTAAACGGTTAGAGATACAGGCTTCGGACAGGTACCAAATTAAAGCCCTTTCAAAACCCTACATTTTGGACTACAATGAACGACCCTCTACTCCCATAGAAGCGGAGATATCGAATGAAGGCTGGATATCGACGGAGAAAGGTTAGAAAACTTTAACCTTCGATATCTCCTAAACGGTTAGAGATACAGGCTTCGGACAGGTACCAAATTAAAGCCCTTTCAAAAACCCTACATTTTGGACTACATGACGACCCTCTACTCCCAATAGAAGCGGAGATATCGACGATGAAGGCTGGATATCGACGGAGAAAGGTTAGAAAACTTTAACCTTCGATATCTCCTAAACGGTTAGAGATACAGGCTTCGGACAGGTACCAAATTAAAGCCCTTTCAAAACCCTACATTTTGGACTACAATGACGACCCTCTACTCCCAATAGAAGCGGAGATATCGACGGATGAAGGCTGGATATCGACGGAGAAAGGTTAGAAAACTTTAACCTTCGATATCTCCTAAACGGTTAGAGATACAGGCTTCGGACAGGTACCAAATTAAAGCCCTTTCAAAAACCCTACATTTTGGACTACATGGACGACCCTCTACTCCCAATAGAAGCGGAGATATCGACGGATGAAAGGCTGGATATCGACGGAGAAATTAGAAAACTTTAACCTTCGATATCTCCTAAACGGTTAGAGATACAGGCTTCGGACAGGTACCAAATTAAAGCCCTTTCAAAACCCTACATTTTGGACTACATGACGACCCTCTACTCCCAATAGAAGCGGAGATATCGACGAATGAAGGCTGGATATCGACGGAAAAGGTTAGAAAACTTTAACCTTCGATATCTCCTAAACGGTTAGAGATACAGGCTTCGGACAGGTACCAAATTAAAGCCCTTTCAAAACCCTACATTTTGGACTACAATGGACGACCCTCTACTCCCAATAGAAGCGGAGATATCGACGGATGAAGGCTGGATATCGACGGAGAAAGGTTAGAAAACTTTAACCTTCGATATCTCCTAAACGGTTAGAGATACAGGCTTCGGACAGGTACCAAATTAAAGCCCTTTCAAAACCCTACATTTTGGACTACATGGACGACCTCTACTCCCAATAGAAGCGGAGATATCGACGAATGAAGGCTGGATATCGACGGAGAAAGGTTAGAAAACTTTAACCTTCGATATCTCCTAAACGGTTAGAGATACAGGCTTCGGACAGGTACCAAATTAAAGCCCTTTCAAAACCCTACATTTTGGACTACATGGACGACCCTCTACTCCCAATAGAAGCGGAGATATCGACGAATGAAGGCTGGATATCGACGGAGAAAGGTTAGAAAACTTTAACCTTCGATATCTCCTAAACGGTTAGAGATACAGGCTTCGGACAGGTACCAAATTAAAGCCCTTTCAAAACCCTACATTTTGGACTACATGACGACCCTCTACTCCCAATAGAAGCGGAGATATCGACGGATGAAGCTGGATATCGACGGAGAAAGGTTAGAAAACTTTAACCTTCGATATCTCCTAAACGGTTAGAGATACAGGCTTCGGACAGGTACCAAATTAAAGCCCTTTCAAAACCCTACATTTTGGACTACAATGACGACCCTCTACTCCCAATAGAAGCGGAGATATCGACGAATGAAGGCTGGATATCGACGGAGAAAGGTTAGAAAACTTTAACCTTCGATATCTCCTAAACGGTTAGAGATACAGGCTTCGGGACAGGTACCAAATTAAAGCCCTTTCAAAACCCTACATTTTGGACTACAATGACGACCCTCTACTCCCAATAGAAGCGGAGATATCGACGGATGAAGGCTGGATATCGACGGAGAAAGGTTAGAAAACTTTAACCTTCGATATCTCCTAAACGGTTAGAGATACAGGCTTCGGACAGGTACCAAATTAAAGCCCTTTCAAAACCCTACATTTTGGACTACATGGACGACCCTCTACTCCCAATAGAAGCGGAGATATCGACGATGAAGGCTGGATATCGACGGAGAAAGGTTAGAAAACTTTAACCTTCGATATCTCCTAAACGGTTAGAGATACAGGCTTCGGACAGGTACCAAATTAAAGCCCTTTCAAAACCCTACATTTTGGACTACATGGACGACCCTCTACTCCCAATAGAAGCGGAGATATCGACGAATGAAGCTGGATATCGACGGAGAAAGGTTAGAAAACTTTAACCTTCGATATCTCCTAAACGGTTAGAGATACAGGCTTCGGACAGGTACCAAATTAAAGCCCTTTCAAAACCCTACATTTTGGACTACATGGACGACCCTCTACTCCCAGTAGAAGCGGAGATATCGACGGAGGCTGGATATCGACGGAGAAAGGTTAGAAAACTTTAACCTTCGATATCTCCTAAACGGTTAGAGATACAGGCTTCGGACAGGTACCAAATTAAAGCCCTTTCAAAACCCTACATTTTGGACTACAATGACGACCCTCTACTCCCAATAGAAGCGGAGATATCGACGAATGAAGGCTGGATATCGACGGAGAAAGGTTAGAAAACTTTAACCTTCGATATCTCCTAAACGGTTAGAGATACAGGCTTCGGACAGGTACCAAATTAAAGCCCTTTCAAAACCCTACATTTTGGACTACAATGACGACCCTCTACTCCCAATAGAAGCGGAGATATCGACGGATGAAGGCTGGATATCGACGGAGAAAGGTTAGAAAACTTTAACCTTCGATATCTCCTAAACGGTTAGAGATACAGGCTTCGGACAGGTACCAAATTAAAGCCCTTTCAAAACCCTACATTTTGGACTACATGGACGACCCTCTACTCCCAATAGAAGCGGAGATATCGACGGATGAAGGCTGGATATCGACGGAGAAAGGTTAGAAAACTTTAACCTTCGATATCTCCTAAACGGTTAGAGATACAGGCTTCGGACAGGTACCAAATTAAAGCCCTTTCAAAACCCTACATTTTGGACTACATGACGACCCTCTACTCCCAATAGAAGCGGAGATATCGACGAATGAAGGCTGGATATCGACGGAGAAAGGTTAGAAAACTTTAACCTTCGATATCTCCTAAACGGTTAGAGATACAGGCTTCGGACAGGTACCAAATTAAAGCCCTTTCAAAACCCTACATTTTGGACTACAATGACGACCCTCTACTCCCAATAGAAGCGGAGATATCGACGGATGAAGGCTGGATATCGACGGAGAAAGGTTAGAAAACTTTAACCTTCGATATCTCCTAAACGGTTAGAGATACAGGCTTCGGACAGGTACCAAATTAAAGCCCTTTCAAAACCCTACATTTTGGACTACATGGACGACCCTCTACTCCCAATAGAAGCGGAGATATCGACGAATGAAGGCTGGATATCGACGGAGAAAGGTTAGAAAACTTTAACCTTCGATATCTCCTAAACGGTTAGAGATACAGGCTTCGGACAGGTACCAAATTAAAGCCCTTTCAAAACCCTACATTTTGGACTACAATGACGACCTCTACTCCCAATAGAAGCGGAGATATCGACGGATGAAGGCTGGATATCACGGAGAAAGGTTAGAAAACTTTAACCTTCGATATCTCCTAAACGGTTAGAGATACAGGCTTCGGACAGGTACCAAATTAAAGCCCTTTCAAAACCCTACATTTTGGACTACATGGACGACCCTCTACTCCCAATAGAAGCGGAGATATCGACGGATGAAGGCTGGATATCGACGGAAAAGGTTAGAAAACTTTAACCTTCGATATCTCCTAAACGGTTAGAGATACAGGCTTCGGACAGGTACCAAATTAAAGCCCTTTCAAAACCCTACATTTTGGACTACATGGACGACTCTCTACTCCCCAGTGAGAAGCGGAGATATCGACGGAGAAAGGTTGGAAAACTTTAACCTTCGATATCTCCTAAACGGTTAGAGATACAGGCTTCGGACAGGTACCAAATTAAAGCCCTTTCAAAACCCTACATTTTGGACTACAATGGACGACCCTCTACTCCCAATAGAAGCGGAGATATCGACGAATGAAGGCTGGATATCGACGGAGAAAGGTTAGAAAACTTTAACCTTCGATATCTCCTAAACGGTTAGAGATACAGGCTTCGGACAGGTACCAAATTAAAGCCCTTTCAAAACCCTACATTTTGGACTACAATGACGACCCTCTACTCCCAATAGAAGCGGAGATATCGACGGATGAAGGCTGGATATCGACGGAGAAAGGTTAGAAAACTTTAACCTTCGATATCTCCTAAACGGTTAGAGATACAGGCTTCGGACAGGTACCAAATTAAAGCCCTTTCAAAACCCTACATTTTGGACTACAATGGCGACCCTCTACTCCCAATAGAAGCGGAGATATCGACGAATGAAGGCTGGATATCGACGAGAAAAGGTTAGAAAACTTTAACCTTCGATATCTCCTAAACGGTTAGAGATACAGGCTTCGGACAGGTACCAAATTAAAGCCCTTTCAAAACCCTACATTTTGGACTAAATGGCGACCTCTCTACTCCCAATAGAAGCGGAGATATCGACGGATGAAGGCGGATATCGACGGAGAAAGGTTGGAAAACTTTAACCTTCGATATCTCCTAACGGTTAGAGATACAGGCTTCGGACAGGTACAAAATTAAAAGCCCTAAAACCCTACATTTTGGACTACATGACGACCCTACTCCCAATAGAAGCGAAACAAACCAAAAGGGGAAAAGGAGAGATATAATTTTTTTCTCCGTCCGATTATCCAGCCTTCATCGTCGATATCTCCGCTTCTATTGGGAGTAGAGGGTCGTCATTGTAGTCCAAAATGTAGGGTTTTGAAAGGGCTTTAATTTGGTACCTGTCCGAAGCCTGTATCTCTAACCGTTTAGGAGATATCGAAGGTTAAAGTTTTCTAACCTTTCTCCGTCGATATCCAGCCTTCATCCGTCGATATCTCCGCTTCTATTGGGAGTAGAGGGTCGTCATTGTAGTCCAAAATGTAGGGTTTTGAAAGGGCTTTAATTTGGTACCTGTCCGAAGCCTGTATCTCTAACCGTTTAGGAGATATCGAAGGTTAAAGTTTTCTAACCTTTCTCCGTCGATATCCAGCCTTCATTCGTCGATATCTCCGCTTCTATTGGGAGTAGAGGGTCGCCATTGTAGTCCAAAATGTAGGGTTTTGAAAGGGCTTTAATTTGGTACCTGTCCGAAGCCTGTATCTCTAACCGTTTAGGAGATATCGAAGGTTAAAGTTTTCTAACCTTTCTCCGTCGATATCCAGCCTTCATCCGTCGATATCTCCGCTTCTATTGGGAGTAGAGGGTCGTCATTGTAGTCCAAAATGTAGGGTTTTGAAAGGGCTTTAATTTGGTACCTGTCCGAAGCCTGTATCTCTAACCGTTTAGGAGATATCGAAGGTTAAAGTTTTCTAACCTTTCTCCGTCGATATCCAGCCTTCATCCGTCGATATCTCCGCTTCTATTGGGAGTAGAGGGTCGTCATTGTAGTCCAAAATGTAGGGTTTTGAAAGGGCTTTAATTTGGTACCTGTCCGAAGCCTGTATCTCTAACCGTTTAGGAGATATCGAAGGTTAAAGTTTTCTAACCTTTCTCCGTCGATATCCAGCCTTCATCGTCGATATCTCCGCTTCTATTGGGAGTAGAGGGTCGCCATTGTAGTCCAAAATGTAGGGTTTTGAAAGGGCTTTAATTTGGTACCTGTCCGAAGCCTGTATCTCTAACCGTTTAGGAGATATCGAAGGTTAAAGTTTTCTAACCTTTCTCCGTCGATATCCAGCCTTCATCCGTCGATATCTCCGCTTCTATTGGGAGTAGAGGGTCGTCATTGTAGTCCAAAATGTAGGGTTTTGAAAGGGCTTTAATTTGGTACCTGTCCGAAGCCTGTATCTCTAACCGTTTAGGAGATATCGAAGGTTAAAGTTTTCTAACCTTTCTCCGTCGATATCCAGCCTTCATCCGTCGATATCTCCGCTTCTATTGGGAGTAGAGGGTCGTCATTGTAGTCCAAAATGTAGGGTTTTGAAAGGGCTTTAATTTGGTACCTGTCCGAAGCCTGTATCTCTAACCGTTTAGGAGATATCGAAGGTTAAAGTTTTCTAACCTTTCTCCGTCGATATCCAGCCTTCATCCGTCGATATCTCCGCTTCTATTGGGAGTAGAGGGTCGTCATTGTAGTCCAAAATGTAGGGTTTTGAAAGGGCTTTAATTTGGTACCTGTCCGAAGCCTGTATCTCTAACCGTTTAGGAGATATCGAAGGTTAAAGTTTTCTAACCTTTCTCCGTCGATATCCAGCCTTCATCGTCGATATCTCCGCTTCTATTGGGAGTAGAGGGTCGCATTGTAGTCCAAAATGTAGGGTTTTGAAAGGGCTTTAATTTGGTACCTGTCCGAAGCCTGTATCTCTAACCGTTTAGGAGATATCGAAGGTTAAAGTTTTCTAACCTTTCTCCGTCGATATCCAGCCTTCACCGTCGATATCTCCGCTTCTATTGGGAGTAGAGGGTCGTCATTGTAGTCCAAAATGTAGGGTTTTGAAAGGGCTTTAATTTGGTACCTGTCCGAAGCCTGTATCTCTAACCGTTTAGGAGATATCGAAGGTTAAAGTTTTCTAACCTTTCTCCGTCGATATCCAGCCTTCATCGTCGATATCTCCGCTTCTATT
Organism: Harpegnathos saltator; assembly: GCF_003227715.2. NCBI lineage: Eukaryota > Metazoa > Arthropoda > Insecta > Hymenoptera > Formicidae > Harpegnathos > Harpegnathos saltator. The sequence goes on from NW_020230409.1 coordinate 29,352, forward strand.
GGGAGTAGAGGGTCGTCATTGTAGTCCAAAATGTAGGGTTTTGAAAGGGCTTTAATTTGGTACCTGTCCGAAGCCTGTATCTCTAACCGTTTAGGAGATATCGAAGGTTAAAGTTTTCTAACCTTTCTCCGTCGATATCCAGCCTTCATCGTCGATATCTCCGCTTCTATTGGGAGTAGAGGGTCGCCATTGTAGTCCAAAATGTAGGGTTTTGAAAGGGCTTTAATTTGGTACCTGTCCGAAGCCTGTATCTCTAACCGTTTAGGAGATATCGAAGGTTAAAGTTTTCTAACCTTTCTCCGTCGATATCCAGCCTTCATCCGTCGATATCTCCGCTTCTATTGGGAGTAGAGGGTCGTCATTGTAGTCCAAAATGTAGGGTTTTGAAAGGGCTTTAATTTGGTACCTGTCCGAAGCCTGTATCTCTAACCGTTTAGGAGATATCGAAGGTTAAAGTTTTCTAACCTTTCTCCGTCGATATCCAGCCTTCATTCGTCGATATCTCCGCTTCTATTGGGAGTAGAGGGTCGTCATTGTAGTCCAAAATGTAGGGTTTTGAAAGGGCTTTAATTTGGTACCTGTCCGAAGCCTGTATCTCTAACCGTTTAGGAGATATCGAAGGTTAAAGTTTTCTAACCTTTCTCCGTCGATATCCAGCCTTCATCCGTCGATATCTTCCC
>NW_020230410.1:0-157500 GCF_003227715.2 Harpegnathos saltator
ACACGTAGAAAAAATTTAACCGTAACCGTAAGGTTTAAGAAAAACTGACCAATCACAGTCGATCCATTCTCTGCGACATTATAATAATCGGGCGTTTTTTTTAACTTTTAGAATTGCATCGATAGTACTGCTATTATAAAAGTTCACAAAAAAAACGCCTGGTTTAAATTTTCGTAAATTTTTAGTAAGAAGATGAAAATCAAAAAACCAGATGGCTTTTTGCGAACTTTTAGATTTGTTATTCGGAGGATATCACGATCCTCCGCCAATTAATTGTTATTCTATTGATGAAATGTCGTATGATGATTTCTTTTTACAAATTTTTCGAAAATAAGGGCTCTGAAAGACAATTATTTTCACGCATTTTCAGTAGGGAAAAAAATTAAAAAATGGCACTACCTTATACCAATTTGACAAGTATTATCAAATGCATTTCTAAAGTTTGTAGAAAATAGTTGCAGTAGTTTCCACTAAATTTTTGAAGCTGGTAAATTGTGGTTTGAGTCTTGACTAAAATTAGTTTAATAAAAAAATATTATACCACAAAATTTTTGGCACAATAATTGAAGGGAAGAGTTCAGGACTATAAGGTGTTTTAATTTTTTAAATAGTCGATATAACGATAGATCTGATAAAATTTTATTTTTTCAGTAAATCATCACGATTTCATAATAGAAAATTTGAATGTATAAATTTAAATTTGGGGTTTAAAATTAAAAGTATTTTATTTTATAGATGTAAATAAATAATGAAATTAATTTGAAAATATTTAACGTCATACAGCTAACGCGATCGCGAAACAGCGAAGAGTTTGTGAAACAGAGCTATCTAATATACTATTGCAATAAAGATAGAACACAACTCTCAACAAAATTTGGCCGTAAATCGGTCTGAAGTAAAGGACGAATATGCACATATGCTTCTAATTTTCTTGGCTCACATTGTATCGTTCGCTTTATTATCACAATGGAAAATTCGTTAATGAGAGATCGATCCGATCGGCGGGTCTGCCACTTAAATTCCTCCCTGATAGGTAACGTAGACCACCCAGTAGCAGACGTTGAGTAGGCCGAAAAGACGCGGGGAAAGACTATGCGAGCCACCCTGTCGATGTAAGACACGCTGTTTATGTGCCTCGACAGCCGATCGCCATATTTTCGATAACTACTGGCTGCTTCGCGGGCGTTGGTCGACGGCGTCTGCGATTTTTAAATATTAATTATAGTTTATTTACACTGATAACATAGATAAAATACAGAATACAGAAAATAATATCACATGTAAATTTTATCATCAATATTAATATTTATTATTTATTAGAGCAGATAATTAGACCGATATCTAGTGATAAAAATAACAAATAACAGATAAACAAAAAAGAATAAATAATAAATATAAGATTGACTTTTTTGAATTAAAAGAATATTAGATTATAAACGGTGGACGAAAATATTCAGGAAATCTATTTAATATTAATAAAATACGCGTAAAGATACCTGAACGCATCGTCGCCCGCCAAGCAGTACAGAAATTGTCGCCACAGTGGCAAAATTAAGCTCGTCTGTGTCTGTCGTTCCAATCGTCGAGGCTTGAGGAAACGGCAACTGTTATGGAACGACAGAATCTCGTTCATATGTGACTCCATCCTACCGAAAAGAAAACATTGCTTAAGCGCGATTAATATTTGATAATTCACACGCCGCGCGTGTCTTCTATTTCTCTCTCTCTCTCTCTCTCTCTCTCTCTCTCTCTCTCTCTCTCTCTCTCTCTCTCTCTCTCTGTCTTGCACACAATGGATTCATGCACGATAAACTATTGACTTCAAGATCAAAGCGCACTAATTCTACGGTATAGAAAAGCTGCGCAACGATAACGAAAGTGTCGTTAACTCCAATAACGAGTTAAAGAATTGCACCGCTGATCTGTTACATCAGATTCGATAATCTGCAAGGCACCTGAAACATAAAATGTGATATTCTCGAACAGCGTTCTTCTCAAGATTTTCTTGTCCAAAGAAAGATCAATAATGCGATCGCAGATCTCGTCTATGTCGTGTCAATAGAGACAGTTTGAATTCGGCGTAATATGATTCTTGGAACAGACGTAAACAAGTATTGTGAAGTTTGAAGCGAGTCTCTCACAGGCATGCTTTGAAAACACGAGTTGTTTTCATTTTCAGCTAACGGACGACGCAGGCATCAACATTGATCGGCAAGGTCAGCGACTGGTGGGGGGTAACCGTGCCTTCCCGATTGTTTGTTTTCGTACGCTTATATATGACTCCGTGATTGCGGAAAGGACATTGCGCTTCGGGCCGACGAACGACGCGCATACCGCGACGCAGAGTAATCGGTTAATACGCGTTTCTTTGTCCCCGAATCTTACTTGCGCGAGTGTTAGAGCTAGAGTCAGTGTCGTCGCCAGTGCTACAATGGAGTATCCGGGGGTGCTGCGACGGAGTAACCAGAAGGAGGACGTCGGATCGAGAAGTCAGGATGCAGAGAAGACTTGGAGCGCGCCGAGAGACGTGGACAGCGATACATCATATATGGTATTCGAGGTATCTCGAGTCATTATTATTACGTAAGATTTTTCTGATTTTAACGGACCTTACTCGAAGTAAGGACATACCCGAGTCGAAATTAGATCAGCATTCATAGTTTATCATCTGAAAAATGATAAAATAGTTTGAGATTTGATTATTCGTTAACCTAATTTCACGTAACATGAGTTCTACTTTTCTTTTCTCATAAAATATGAATGTCTATTCAAGCAAGGTTGCTGAGTCAAGCTAAGGTTTATGAATACAAATTTTTAATTATATTCTCAATGAAAAATTGCACATAATTTAGAAAACTATGAATAATGATCTTAGAATCTGATATCAATTTTATAAGTGTTGATTTTTATTCGTCTAATAATGCTCAGATTGCTGTTTTCGTTTAGAATCTGCTAGAATGTCCGTTTCTCATTCTTGTTTATCTTTCCTATTGTACCGAATCTGAATTAAAATCTCTATTAGTGAAACAGCATTATTAGACATAACCGTTGTCTTTTTGCAGCTTCAGCTCTTTTAAGAGCTACAATTCTCATCATTCTCATTAGAAAAAAGAAAAGAAAAAAAAGAGAAGAAAAAAGAAAAAAATAACTTTAAGAATGATGAGAATTAAGTGTTTCTCATCTCCCCATTACCTCTAATTCTAATATGATTATTTAATCCTTATATATTTATCTCACGCGCAGTTCTAACAAAGACAGTTCTATTTACGTGTTTATCTTTGTTCTCTTTCTTGCGCTGTTAAGCAAATATATAATCAATATCAACAAAAATTGCTCATTTAAATTAAGAATATAAGGATTAAGTACATATACATTATCGAGATAAACGAGTATTAAATAACTGCGGAATACGTCGCTGCTGAAGACTCATCATGGGCGAGACTGCGAGAGTAGCCAGATGTAACGTTCAGGTAAGACAAAGCTTGTTCACTATTGCGCATCTAGATATTCTGCAATGATTTTTCAAATTGGATGCAATTTGCAGGATCAATGTAGAATTAATATTTCGACTCGGGAAAGACTCGGGAATGAGAACGAATTGTCATTGCACTTGGACAATCTTCTGACACTGATTTATGGTATTGATCGATATTCGATTTTCAGTACTGATTTACTCTTTCATTCCTCTACAAGAAAATAAAATTGATACGACTCGTTCATTTATCCGCGTTAATTTGATGAATACATTAAATATTGATCGGTCTTCAATTTTCGGTACTGATTTATTCTCTCATTTCTCTATAAGACAAGAAAAATTGATACAAATCAATCGTTTATTCGAGTTAATTTGTTGAGTAAATTAGAAAGATAAACACCCGAAACATGAGAACAAATTGTCATTGCACATGGACAATTTCCTGACATTGATTTACGGTATTAATCGATATTCGATTTTCGGTACTGATTTACTCTTTCATTTCTCTATAAGAAAACAGAAAATTAATACGAATCGTTCTTTTATCCGCGTTTGTTTTATGGAAAAATTACGTATTGATCGGTCTTCGGTTTTCGGTACTGATTTATTCTCTCATTTCTTTATAAGAGAAGAAAAATTGATACCAATCGTTCGTTTATCCGAGTTAATTTCTTGAATAAGTTTAGAGGGGTAAGTACCTGAAGATTGAGAACAAATTGTCATTGCACTTGGATAATTTTCTTGACATTGATTTACGGTATTGATCGATATTCGATTTTCGGTACTGAGTTACTCTTTCATATCTCTATAAGAAAACAGAAAATTAATACGAATCGTTCATTTATCTGCGTTAATCTGATGAAAAAATTAGGTATTGATCGGTCTCCGGTTTTCGGTACTGATTTATTCTCTCATTTCTTTATAAGAAAAGAAAAATTGATACGGACCGGTCGTTTAACCCAGTTAATTTGTTGAGTAAATTAGAGGGGTAAGTACCTGAAAAATGAGAACAAATTGTCATTGCACTTTGACAATTTTCTCGACATTGATTTATGGTATTGATCAGTCTTCGGTTTTCGGTACTGATTTATTCTCTCATTTCTTTATAAGAGAAGAAAAATTGATACGGATCGTTCGTTTAACAGAGTTAATTTGTTAAGTAAATTAGAGGGGTAAGTACCTGAAAAATAAGAACAAATTGTCATTGCACTTGGACAATTCTCTGACACTGATTTACGGTATTAATCGATATTCGATTTTCAGTACTGATTTACTCTTTCATTTCTCTATAAGAAAACAGAAAATTAATACGAATCGTTCATTTATCCGCGTTAATTTGATGGAAAAATTACGTATTGATCGGTCTTCGGTTTTCGGTACTGATTTATTCTCTCATTTCTTTATAAGAAAAGAAAAATTGATACGGATCGTTCGTTTAAAAGAGTTAATTTGTTAAGTAAATTAAAGGGGTAAGTACCTGAAAAATAAGAACAAATTGTCATTGCACTTGGACAATTCTCTGACACTGATTTACGGTATTAATCGATATTCCATTTTCGGTACTGATTTACTCTTTCATTTCTCTATAAGAAAACAGAAAATTAATACGAATCGTTCATTTATCCGCGTTAATTTGGTGGAAAAATTACGTATTGATCGGTCTTCGGTTTTCGGTACTGATTTATTTTGTCATTTCTTTATAAGAAAAGAAATATTGATACGGATCGTTCGTTTAAAAGAGTTAATTTGTTAAGTAAATTAAAGGGGTAAGTACCTGAAAAATAAGAACAAATTGTCATTGCACTTGGACAATTCTCTGACACTGATTTACGGTATTAATCGATATTCGATTTTCAGTACTGATTTACTCTTTCATTTCTCTATAAGAAAACAGAAAATTAATACGAATCGTTCATTTATCCGCGTTAATTTGATGGAAAAATTACGTATTGATCGGTCTTCGGTTTTCGATACTGATTTATACTCTCATTTCTTTATAAGAAAAGAAAAATTGATACGGATCGTGCGTTTAACACAGTTAATTTGTTAAGTAAATTAAAGGGGTAAGTACCTGAAAAATAAGAACAAATTGTCATTGCACTTGGACAATTCTCTGACACTGATTTACGGTATTAATCGATATTCCATTTTCGGTACTGATTTACTCTTTCATTTCTCTATAAGAAAACAAAAAATTAATACGAATCGTTCATTTATCCGCGTTAATTTGGTGGAAAAATTACGTATTGATCGGTCTTCGGTTTTCGGTACTGATTTATTTTGTCATTTCTTTATAAGAAAAGAAATATTGATACGGATCGTTCGTTTAAAAGAGTTAATTTGTTAAGTAAATTAAAGGGGTAAGTACCTGAAAAATAAGAACAAATTGTCATTGCACTTGGACAATTCTCTGACACTGATTTACGGTATTAATCGATATTCGATTTTCAGTACTGATTTACTCTTTCATTTCTCTATAAGAAAACAGAAAATTAATACGAATCGTTCATTTATCCGCGTTAATTTGATGGAAAAATACGTATTGATCGGTCTTCGGTTTTCGGTACTGATTTATTTTGTCATTTCTTTATAAGAAAAGAAAAATTGATACGGATCGTTCGTTTAAAAGAGTTAATTTGTTAAGTAAATTAAAGGGGTAAGTACCTGAAAAATAAGAACAAATTGTCATTGCACTTGGACAATTCTCTGACACTGATTTACGGTATTAATCGATATTCCATTTTCGGTACTGATTTACTCTTTCATTTCTCTATAAGAAAACAAAAAATTAATACGAATCGTTCATTTATCCGCGTTAATTTGGTGGAAAAATTACGTATTGATCGGTCTTCGGTTTTCGGTACTGATTTATTTTGTCATTTCTTTATAAGAAAAGAAATATTGATACGGATCGTTCGTTTAAAAGAGTTAATTTGTTAAGTAAATTAAAGGGGTAAGTACCTGAAAAATAAGAACAAATTGTCATTGCACTTGGACAATTCTCTGACACTGATTTACGGTATTAATCGATATTCGATTTTCAGTACTGATTTACTCTTTCATTTCTCTATAAGAAAACAGAAAATTAATACGAATCGTTCATTTATCCGCGTTAATTTGATGGAAAAATACGTATTGATCGGTCTTCGGTTTTCGGTACTGATTTATTTTGTCATTTCTTTATAAGAAAAGAAAAATTGATACGGATCGTTCGTTTAACAGAATTAATTTGTTAAGTAAATTAAAGGGGTAAGTACCTGAAAAATAAGAACAAATTGTCATTGCACTTGGACAATTCTCTGACACTGATTTACGGTATTAATCGATTTTCGATTTTCGGTACTGATTTAGTCTTTCATTGCTCTATAAGAAAACAGGAAATTAATACGAATCGTTCATTTATCCGCTTTAATTTGATGGAAAAATTACGTATTTATAAGTCTTCGGTTTTCGGTACTGATTTATTCTCTCATTTCTTTATAAGAAAAGAAAAATTGATACGGACCGTTCGTTTAACCGATTTAATTTGTTGAGTAAATTAGAGGGGTAAGTACCTGAAAAATGAGAACAAATTGTCATTGCACTTGGACAATTTTCTCGACATTGGTTTATGGTATTGATCAGTCTTCGGTTTTCGGTACTGATTTATTTTCTCATTTTTTTATAAGACAAAAAAATTGATACGAATCGTTCGTTTATCCGAGTTAATTTGTTGAATAAGTTTAGACGGGTAAGTACCTGAAAAATGAGAACAAATTGTCATTGCACTTGGACAATTTCCTGACACTGATTTACGGTATTAATCGATATGCGATTTTCGGTATTAATTTACTCTTTCATTTCTCTATAAGAAAAGAAAATTCATACGGAGCGTTCAGTTATCCGCGTTAATTTGATGAATAAATTAATTATTGATCGGTCTTCAATTTTCGGTACTGACTAATTCTCTAATTTCTTTATAAGAGAATAAAAATTGATACAAGTCTTTCTTTCATCCGACTTAATTTGTTGAGTAAATTAGTGGGGTAAGTACCTGCAAGATGAAAACAATTTGTCATTGCACTTGGACAATTTTCTAACACTGATTTATAATATTGATCAATATCCGGTTTTCGGTACTGATTTAGTCTTTGATTTCTCTATAAAAGAAAAAAAGATTGATATCAATTGTTTGTTTATCCACGTTAATTTGATGAATAAATTCGATAATGATCGGTATTCCGATTTTCGGTACTGATTTCTCCTTTCATTTTTCTATAAGAAAAGAAAAAATTCAGACGAATTGTTCATTTATCCGCGTTAATTTGATGAAAAAATTAGATATTGAACGGTCTTCGATTTTTGGTACTGATTTATTTTCTCATTTTTTTATAAGACAAGACAAATTGATACGAATCTTTCGTTTATCTGAGTTAATTTGTTATATAAGATTAGAGGGGTATGTACTTGAAAAATAAGAACAAGTTGTCATTGCACTTGGACAATTTCCTGACACTGATTTATGGTATTAATCGATATTCGATTTTCGGTACTAATTTACTCTTTCATTTCTCTATAAGCAAACAGAAAATTAATACGAATCGTCCATTAGTCCGTGTTAATTTGATGTATAAATTATGTATAATGTATTGATCGGCCTTCGATTTTCGGTATTGATTTATTCTCTCATTTCTTTATAAGAGAAGAAAAATTGGTACGAATCGTTCGTTTAACCGAGTTAATTTGTTGTGTAAATTATAGCGGTAACTACCTGAAAAATGAGGACAAATTGTCATTGGACAATTTTCTGACACTGATTTATGGTATTAATTGGTATTCGATTTCCGATACTGATTTACTCTTTCATTTCTCTATAAGAAAAAGAAAAATTGATACGAATTGTTCATTTATCCGCGTTAATTTTTTTTTTTATTATGTATAAGTAGTCCATGGGTCGATTAAATATTCGAATACATGTCGTATCAAAGTCTCCTCTATAATGGACGATTTGACACGTCTGATGACGCATGATGTATCGTTGCCCGCATTCCATTTCCTTCGTCCTGCTTCCCTGTATAAAATGTCGAATTGAAACGTATTAAAAAGTATCGACATTTTGAATATGTCTGATTTCTGAATCTTTTTGATCCGAATAAAAGGATTGAAAAGTATTAGTTTCCATTAAATTTTACTGCGCTAAATGCGAGACAGTCTCTTTCGCCCGGGTGCCTCACCAGGGAAATTCCTCTGGTACGCTAAATCCCGTAAGGCCATCAGTCTTTGTAGTATATCTCGTCGGTGCATAAGGTTTATATTACCTGTACATATATATTTTGAAACATTTTCTTTGGATATTATATCAAACGGATTTTGCGTGTCACGTAATATCCTTCGAACTACACGGACATTATATTATTTTGATCATTTTGATTTCTTTGGTATTCATTGAATTATCCAGAACGTGCAACTGCCATGTTGAACGACTCAATTGTTGTGTGAAATGTTTCGATTTTCACAAATTCATATAAAATTTTTCATTTTTCACTGATTCATAGAAGTCTTTTACTTTTTATTAGTTCACGTTAGGGAAAAGATTCATAATCGCTGCCCCGAGCAGCTACAACGCTTTTCGAATCATCTATGTCGGCGCGCTTTTACTCCTCAGATTTCTGTCATTAATAACTCGATAATTATTGCGAATCTTGCAAAATAATATGGGACTTTTATGTTTGTCTCAACCCAATCTACCCTCACACTTCGGGTTGGCAGCTAATTACCGGGCACTTCGTATGATCTTCATGATATTAATCATACACAATGTCAATTCTTTTTTTTTGCACATGTTAACATGTTAATTCATGTTATAAACGCGTAACAATGTGCGAGACCGTGCTTGTCAAGTACGCTATTATGGTTGTAGTACGGACATAAACCGCCTTAAAATGGATGTAGCACGGACTGCCACTACATACAGGTTTTACCGCCGAAACCTGAATGTGGATGTAGCCTCGTAGTTCCCCTCTCAAAATGGATGCAGATGGCGCCCTTTCCCAGTGCGGAAAGTCGGTGTCGTCGAAAACATCGTGTTGTCCGCTCTCAGGTTACTCTCTGCTGGTATTATATATACTCGAGAAAATATGCGCTGCTGTGTCAACGGCTGTGTCATGTATTCTATCTTTGTATAGTGCATTGCAGCTGATAAAAATAAACTCCACATTCAGAGACATGCAATATGGCCACACTGAGATCTTTATCTGTCAAATGAGAATATATTTTCGACACTCAAATTACCTCAGATGTCTCGCGAGTTATAATCAGCAATTAGAATGATGAATGCTTAATTAATTTATACTTAACATACGAGATGTATCATCGGCACATGATACGTATGACCAAACGTGATGTGCTGCGGTGTAAATTAGGTTATGTTCAAAGATTGGACAAATAAAGCGAGAGGTTTTTCTGCAGATTTACAGAGAGGTATTCTTCAAATACGTGAGACTAGATTTAGTCGAAAGTTATGGCGCGATTCTCCGTATCAGCGCAATATGATTTAGTCGCATCGTACATGGATGGAGTCCACGTAAAAATCGCAGAGGCCTATAAACCTCCGAAAAAAATCGGTCTACCTGCAGCGTACAACAATAGATTATCGGATGTATCGAAGGTGATGTACGATTTCAGTTTAGAGAGATCAGTACTTGATAAGGTAAGAATAATAAATAAATTGTTAGACGATTTATGATTTGAATAAATCCATTTAATAAATTTATAATCAGATGACTGAATGGCGCAAGGCCAGGCAGGCAACTAGCAAAGCACGTCAAGTACGTTTGGAAGAAAAGAAAAAGAAGGAAATAAAAGAGACTCCTCCATCACCACCTCCTATGCCAACAGATTATGTAAAACAACTGCCTATTAACACAGCACCTGCTCCAGAAACGACAATACTCATGCCGCAACCTTTATCACCACCAGCAAATGATCTTCAGGATCATGTAAAGACAAATGGTCTGGACTTTGCTGACTTTGATAATGACACAAGTAGTCCTTTTGACAATATGGAATTGAAAACTATCAATGACATGGAGGAACTGGCACAGGTTAGCAAAATTACTTATTATTTCAGAAAAATCAGATGATAATTGACAAGTATTATTCGATGAACTGCACAAAGGATATTGACAATTATCTTATTATCTTATACAGTGTTTTTTGCATGTAGGTTTTACAACCTAGATCACAATGGGTACCAGCTGGGAAATTAGAAAACATCATAAATGAACTAACAATTGATGATACTACAGAAATTCAGAATGAAGAGAAAGTCGATGATACAAAGAATCAAGCGGATGATCATATCAAAATGGATCAATCGCATCATAGTGTTGAGAACCACCGCAGTGTTTCAGCAATAGTACAGGAACTTCAGAAGGAGTTAGAGAGACCTATTATGGAGGTAACGAACTTTATTTTTTGTTGACGACAATATAATGCTGACTCAATCGATTTTTTCTTATGACAGAATTGGAAACCATGGCCCGATTTAGAGAGTCCAGACGCTGACGCATGTGGAACTTTGAAACACGACGACACGATTTCGACGTCCAATCACGTGAAACCGCTGCATTCGTTATCGGACTTGACAGATGAAGATCAAAAATTGGCCAGGCATTTAAGCGATATGGGTTTCCCCTTATCAAGAGCGGCACGAGCGATACGCGACTTAGGTGGGGAAGATAACAAGAAGATTGTAGAGTATTTATTGGCCGTCCAATCTTTAGAAGAGAACGGTATTTCGGGTGACGATGCTGAAAAAGCGTTAATGCTTACGCAATACGATCAAAATAAAGCAAGAATCTACTATGAGAGTCTATGTACGTTGAAAGATCTAGGATTCCCCGAGGATGAGGCATCTGTAGCATTACTCAAATGTAATATTGATCGTGACAGAGCGTTAGATCTTTTGATCGCTTAAGCAAACTGTTATCGATATCCGTAAAATACGATAGGCTGCGAAATATTTTTTTATGATTTGGTTTTACGCGAAAACAGACTAAATTATTGCGCGCAGAAAAAATGAAAATTTTTATATCGCGTAAATTGCAACATATATTTTAATAAAGAAAATGGTATTCAACTACTAGTCTTAAATAATAGAATTTATAGAAAGCTGTTTAACTACTATTTTCTGATAAGTTAATTCCATAATTTCATTACATTATAGAACTTAAATTCATACTGGGCATTATCAACTGGAAGTCATTATCATTAAAATGGTATAAATCAAAGTTACAATGAAATGGGCAGTTTAGTTTATGAAATTGAGAATGTCTGTACTGTCAAGAGGTATTAACGCACGTAATATTTTATTTTTTCTGTTAAGTTAATTTTATTTTTCTGTTAAGTTTTATATATACAGAAATGTTTTAATTAAACATTCAACAAAGAGGATTCATCAGTTGATGGAGTGCCAACGAAATTTTCTAAGAAAGTTCGAATGTGTAGTGAATGCAGAGGCACAGCTGCAAAAGAAATTAAAGATTTATAAACTCATTCATATACTACATTCAAAGTACTACATTCACATTACCTTTTACTACAACATAGAGCTATTGTTATCACAGTCTCCATCACCACCATACTATGAACACCGACAATGGTCCATGCTTCTGTGAATATGGGTTGCTCGCACTGAGAATTTACACAGATGCTGATAGGTCCGTTTGTTAATAAATTGTACGAAATACAGTTCATAGTAGACAATATGAAGTCCAGTTTAGTATCCTTAGGAAGCAGGCTGTAGAATATTGTTACATTCGGGGAAGAAATATCAAGCTCAAGTGTATGCTTATACCTAAAATGTGCTTGCGTTAAAATTACAAGATACTTGGGAGATGAAAGGTAAAAAATTAGAAATTTATAATTTGATATTACAAGAAATTCAATCTTCCTTTTTCATGAATCGATACGAAAATTTAATATTTATAAGGAAAGACATTACATATGTGCATATGTGTGTGCATGTCCATTATTTTATGACTATTTTTAATTCAATTTTCGGATATAATCGAACTACATACAAATTACGTTTATTTGGCATTGGCTATTTCACAGTTTGTATATTCATAATTTTGAAAAGAGAAGATTATTATTTTTATGTAAACTTTCTTGATTACCTTTCAGTATAAATTTTTCTCAGTGCTAATTCCCACAGAGAACAAGTTACATTCTCATGAACCTTGTGAATTTTCAAAAGCTGCCGTGGTAATTCGATTATAATATCAGTTTTATTTTCATACAATCCTTTCGTTTCAATGTACAGCTTTATATTTGTGCTTGACACATTAGTATTGTAGTGTGTTTTGAAACATCTGTGATTGTACATGTAGATTGTATAATAATGTAAAATCTACTTTATATACATACCACCTCCTAAAGATAGTTTATTTCTTATTGTACATTTATCTCTACTTGGTATTTTCCTAATTAGAAATCTCACCCATATGCTAAAGAAAGTCTGTTGATAATCGCCCCTTGGGATAGAATTTGAAGTAGAAGCGGATATGATACATAATTCAAATATTCATTTGCATCAAATATAATAACAGGAGATGACAAGAATCCATTTAATGGAAAATATGTTAACCTATCAAATATTATAATATAAACTGTAAAAAAGTGTAATTTATAATTTGCTCCCAAAAAATGAATAGCTTAATTTATACAGATGATAGAAATTTTGCAAAATATTAATAAAAATAGCAACCTATTTAAAGACACAGAGATCATGGAAAGCTCAGGAGCCAGTGTTAATCTATTAGGTAGCTCTTTCAGTAGATTATTATCTGCATATAATTCTTCAAGTTTTGGTAGAGAGCCAGTCCATTCTGGTAGTGCAATAATCTGATTGCTCGAGACAGATAGTATTTGCAGATTACTCAGTTGACTCAATTCTGTTTTTATTTGCTGTATGAATTAATATGTTCTTTGTTCTTGCAGCAGAATAAATTCACCTATTATACTTACCAATTGGTAATTCTTCTATGAAATTGTTATTCATAGATAAGTGCTTTAAGTTTCTCAGATTACCAATGCAGATAGGTACCTGTTTCAATTGATTGGCATCTAAATTCAGTACTGTCAACTGATTCATCTTGCCAAATTCAACAGGCAGCTGTTCAATTAAATTGCCATGCATGTATAAGCTAGTTACATTAAATAACTTCATTATCCAGGGTGGTAAAGTAGTAAGCTTGTTCCACTTGAGATATATCTCCTTTATATGACTACCATAAAGTTTTATCGCTTTTGGTAATTTCATAAGACCTCGACAGTTCCAGTGCAATATAGTCTTGCTTTTGATTTCGTTTGCCATTTCTATGAAATCCGGATCCATTTTTAAACAAAACTAATTAGAATATCTCACAATCAAGGATGATAGCCATTGGTTAAGTCAGGAGAATTAACTTGCATTTTTAAAGTTAACAGGCATATGCTCAAAATAACTTTGCCTGCTTACAAAATTTGTATTAATAAACTCTCATGATGGTAATCAGACAAAGATCTTACGATATTTTCATTTATTCTACAAGAAACCCATCGTCTCGAATTGACATAACCTAGTTTTGGGTAAAATTAAAATATTGAAATAGAATCAATTGATATTTTGTTTCGCTCGCCCATGACGAATTATTGACTGAGTTAGGGCTGCAATAATGTTAGTATAATAATTAACTGAAAATAGTTAAAATAAGACAAACTTAATTTGTTATGAGTATATACTTTCTTGTTTCTTTTTTATGATGACGATGGATTCAGTATGGATGCATTTTATTCTACATTATCCTTCATTTTCTTCCATTCTGTTGATTTCTGCTGATTTCTTATCACATCAGTTTGACAGTCTCTTGTGGTGCATTGTATATAAATGCATTAACAGCATAAACATATTGCTTTTACCGCACTTCAACAATATTAATATATATATTTACGTATCTGAAAGAAAAAAAGAAAAAATAAAAGAAACACTTTGTGTTTTACACATGAGCAGATACCTATGCACTGTCGACATAACAGATTTCTTAATCTCAAAACTATCATTTTGTAGCACTTTATAATTTTTTCTTATTTAAGAGCAACGATTCTTTCTTTCGTATTCCTGTTTTACACATCAAAAGACACGATATTAAATGTCAACAAAATTGATGAGTTGCTTTTTTTCTTGATAATTACCCATACATCGTACATGACTAACTAATCGCAATCAGTTATTATAAGAATAATCGACTATAGTTGGTCAATTTGCTTATGGCTTACGGCTTTAAGGGCCGGTTATTCCAACATCTCGGTAAGTTAACCGATTAGTTAAATCATATGTTTATCTTTGTTTTTCTTTCAATTTAAACGAAGACAGACATATAATCTAACTATCAGTTAGACCTGGTCTACAATACGTGTCCTAAGTTATAAGCCGTAAGAATTGGCGAATCACAGTCGATTGTTACAAAAATAATCGGCTATAATTGCCTTACCTTACCAAGAAGTTGGAACAACCCTGAGCAAGATTGTGGACGGGCTCATATTTATTCATTCATTCATTCAATATATGGCTCTGAGCAGAGTTATTACACTCCTACGCCAATCACAACGATTTTGGAAATAAAAGAGAAACAGGGATAACGCGTACGCAGTCTCCAAGATAAAAAATATGCGTAGTTACAGGAACTACATCCAACCGTCACGGAGGCGAACAAAAGCCTCTAGAGCTTATATTCTGGACATTAGGCCTGTTCCTTTTCGCTACACTGCTGAACTGGTGCAGTAAGTTAAAGTGAGACACATATATGTTTTCTCACTTTAACCTATTGCACCAGTGCAGTAATGTAGCGAAAAAGAACAGGCCTTTTCTTTTATCGCTAAAGCCCGGTCCAGAATAGGTTGCAAATACCCAATTGCGAGTTGCGAAGAATGGCAACTACTAGTTATGGAGGATTAAAGGTAATTCTACAATACGTGTCGTAAGATGTAAGCCGTAAGAATTGGCGAATTATAGTCGATTATTACAAAAATAATCGGCTATAATTGGTCAGTTCTACAACTTACAACTTACGACACGTATTGTAGATGACCTTTACACTGTGTCCGATGTCCAACGTACGATATCCGACATCTAATAGGAAAACAGCTTTCTAATGGAGAATTCAATTCTCCATTGGAAAACTGTTCTTCTATTGGATGTCAGACGTCGTACGTCGGACATCGGACGCAATGTGAATCCTCCATTACAAATTGTTATTTTCGGCGACATCGACTTTCCGCACTGGGAAAGGGCGCCATCTGTATCCACGACGAAAGAAGCGCCCATTTTAAAGAGCGATCATAAAATGCGCGACTATTTTGTCACGCTTATATCATCAACTCCCGCTTCAATCTCCCACCCTCGATAAAGTCTCAATGCACGATTAAGCGCGAGTTATGAAGATTCAATTTCCGCGAAGAAACTAGTCAGGGGACGTTCGCAGTCGCGGTGTAATTTAATGCTCGCGTTCGCAAGGGCCTAACATTCTACTCGTGAAGGGACGCCATCGCTTCTCTTTCCACAACGGTGCGAATATTTAACTCCATTCTTTTTTATTTTCCGCGACAACGATACCGCAACGAGGCCCTACGAGGCAAGTTTGTTTATAACCAGCGTTTATGTCAAGAGTGTTTCTCAGGAACACTCCGCTCGAGGAGTTAATCCGCGATAGAGAGATTTCTGTGACCGGAGGCAGTTGTGGTTTAAAGCTAAATTGCAACAAGAGCAATGTTATCGGGTAGCTCTGAGGCGAGCTGTTGGCATCCGTCTGTAACGTCTGCCCCGCGCCTTCGCGATTATCCGCAAATTCACAGTTTTCTCGATTGCTCGCGCGATTTTTAGTGCCCATAATATATAGCGATAACACATAGCAATATGTGGCAACAATATACGGCAAAAATATATGGCAACAATATATGGCAACAATATATGGCAATAATTCATGAAATAAATTTTTCGTTACAAAAGTCAATGCAAATTTGCGGCATGCACAATGTAATATTAACAGAGCTCTCTGCGAGCATTGAGTCAAACGCTCACCGATGATGATATAAGCGTTATTTGAAAAATAGGAAAAAGCTGTATTTCCGAACCCGTCGAGGTACAAACGAAATACAAAGTGATACAAACGGGTACAAACGATTCTCTATCGAACCCCGTTGTCCGTTTTAAGATATCTTAAAAAATAACGGAAGTACCATTTTAGCGTTATGTGACAGAAATTGAAAATTGCTGTACTTCCGAAACGGTTGAGGTACAAACGAAATGCAAAGTGGTACAAACGGGTACAAACGATTCTCTATCGAACCCCGTTGTCCGTTTTAAGATATCTTAAAAAATAGCGGAAGTACCATTTTAACGTTATATGACAGAAATTGAAAATTGCTGTACTTCCGAAACGGTTGAGGTACAAACGAAATGCAATGTGGTACAAACGGATACAAACGATTCTCTATCGAACCCCGTTGTCCGTTTTAAGATATCTTAAAAAATAGCGGAAGTACTATTTTAGCGTTATTTGAAAAATTGAAAAATGCTGTTGAATTATGGTTGTAGCACGGACATAAACCGCCTAAAAATGGATGTAGCACGGACTGCCACCACATACAGGTTTTACCGCCGAAACTTGAAAGTGGACGTAGCATCGTAGTTCCCCTCTCAAAATGGATGCAGATGGCGCCCTTTCCCAGTGCGGAAGTCAGTGTCGTCGAAAACACCGTGTTGGCCGCTCTCACGTTCCTCTCTGCTATGACCATCGTTTAGCTAACATACAGAAGTATTTGGTGTTTCAGCTACTTTTGGAGAACATCATGGCTGATCAGGTATGTCTTGATATCCGGATCAGCAATAAATTTATGCACGTATAACGAAGCCATTTTATAGAAATATTTCCTATACATTCTTACGATAGAGAATTAATATTATGAATAAATACAAGTAAAAATCGGAATACTTCTAGTTGAGATGCGTTCGAGAAATTATGGTTACAAGTATAACACGTGGTTAAATCTGCACGTGCTACAATTCTTGATTGTAAAATTAAAAATTTGTGGAGAACATTCGTACTATGTGTGTGTGATTTCATTTGTAGAGCGAACGTGCTTTTCAAAAGCAGCCAACTATTTTCTTAAATCGCAAAAAAGGTTTAGGCCCTAAGCGCAGGAAACCTATGAGATACAGCCGCAATGTTGGCTTGGGTTTCAAAACGCCACGCGAGGTAAATATAATTTGCTGTAAATCCGCTTTTGATTTCATTCTTTAATTAACTTTTCAGTGTTCACATATCCATAATTTTTATATTGCTAGAATTAACATGAGACATAATTAAGAATAAATAAAATTGATTCTGAAAACTGCAGAATTAATTACATTGAAAGAATCTTATCCTGTATAGGCTCTTGAAGGAACATATATTGATAAGAAATGTCCCTTCACTGGTAATGTCTCAATTAGAGGAAGAATTTTGACTGGAGTTGTCCAGAAAATGAAAATGCAGAGAACAATAGTTATACGTAGAGACTATCTACATTACATAAGAAAATATAATCGATTTGAGAAGCGTCATAGAAATATGAGTGTCCATCTTAGTCCCTGCTTCAGGTATATAGCACTATATAATTATTTTTAATATTCAAACATCCACTATTCTTTTGTTCTTATGTGATGATAACAACGACGGTCTACTGATAAAGATATTTTTTGTGAAGATTATATCGTATTACTGAGTAAAATATATAACAATAATAAAAAAGAATAAAGTAATCCATAATTATTACTCATAAATGAAAATTTACTATTTTAGGGATGTTGAAATTGGTGATGTGGTTACCATAGGAGAATGTCGGCCATTGAGCAAAACTGTGCGCTTTAATGTATTGAAAGTTTCTAAAGGAACTGGATCTAAAAAAAGCTTCAAGAAATTTTAAGTTTTTTTTTCAATTAGAGTATTATTTTTGTTATTTATGCATGTAATTAAATTAAATAGAAATTACAGAGGTTGAATAAATATACAATACATTGTAGATAATATGAAAATCTTATACGTTTGCTCCATGAGTATTACTACAATCATTTTCTTCATAAAAGATCTGAGACATTTTATAAGAATACATATTTATTAATATTAAATTTATAAAAATATAAGACTTGTGCGATTGTTATATCACCAGCACAAAAGAAACAGTTGTGAATATGTAAATTCGTATACTGTAAGAGATACATTTAACTCTAGAGAAAGGAAATAAAATTTCTACACATTCATGTGCATGTTCAATTAATTTATGGATTCATTATTCTTTTATTAAAATATACAAATTTGATTAATTCATCTTCCCGTTACATGGTGTAATTTAATGAAAAGAATAAGTATCACATGTTTGTTGTAGCATAATATCGCTAAATTGATCCATCAGTAGGGTGTATTACGAAGAGTTTTTGATAGTGTTGAATATTGCAATTATCATGAGTACCGTACGGGGGATCTTTGAGGCCCTTTGCCAATACGAAAATTTATGCAGAAGTGATAGTCTTTGATAATCACCTCGTCAGTGATTTAAGACTATAAAACCGCATTTCTCGCAATTTCAATTTGTCAATAGTTGTTTTCATGCATAAAGAACCGACGAAAATGCTGAAAGCGTGTGCCGCGCTTGTGTTACGACAAAATATTAATGAATATTCTTGGAAAGGACATTGTGCTGCATAAATCGTTAAGAAGGCTGAGTTGTATCATGGTTGGCCTTCAAATTGGTGTCTTAACGGTTTCTACCCGCCGAAAGAACAATTAGTAAGTATTTGCTATGAAGTAAAGATATTCGCAACAGATAGCATTATTTGCTACTTTTGTGTGCAATTAACAACAAAAGTTAGATAATCTTTTATTTTCAAATAATATCATTATAGATTTTTTATACGCGCAAAATAACTGATCATACAATACGTGTTTAATTCAATGTTGATATCCACAAAAAGTAGAATTTTTTACGTTTATCATTTATGTGTTTGTGCATATTTTTACGCTTTTTGAAAAATTCTTGCCTCTTCCAATATTGGTTTAATGAAAATTATATAAATATAAATAAATGAAAAGTTTGTTGTATTAGTTAAATCTTTTTAAATCTTCCTATGAAAATAATATATTTAATATGTAAAAATATATTTTAAATCTATCTTTAGAATAACTATTGCAAACTTTTTTATCATTTCTATAATTTGTTGCAATTAAATTATATTCACGTAAGTAATTACAATACTTTAAAAACAATGGATATCAAAAAATTAGCATAATTAATAAGAAATAAACCATTATTTCCATTAAAATAGATGCTTCGAATTTTTTGAAATTTTTAATTCTATTTTTACAACATTCACACGTATAGTAAGGATATTTGGAAGACAATTTAAAGAAGACTATAGATTGTTAAAGAATAATACACTTTTTCTATATACACAATTATTAAAAATATATTTCAAAATGTTTCAACACACAAGAAACAATTATATAAAAATGATATTTTACATATATACATACATTACATATTTTCACATATACATGTAATTTGGCAATATATTGTTCTGAACTGGAATAAAACATCATTTTATAATTTATAACTTAATCTTAAGAGAAGCTTGATTTCTCTCTCTCTCTCTCTCTCTCTCTCTCTCTCTCTCTCTCTCTCTCTCTCTCTCTCTCTCTCTCTCTGCTAGATATATGCTGTGTATATGTGTGTATCATGCGTGCGCGCAAATTCTTAATATGTTGTATTAATATAATATTACAATATATATGGTCACAAAATGAGTCACAAAATGTAATTTGATAAAACATACAAATAGTTAGATATCAATTGGATGTATTAACCAAAAAGATGTCAAAATAGATGCAGAATCATACTGAAGCCTTTGGTTAAAGAAGAGTTTATATATTATATAAATAGCATTATCAGAGTTAGGAAAAAAATGTATAATATTTAAATATGGAGAAAAATAGACAAGAAGTTATAATAGTATCATATAAATGTTATTTAAATGACATGTTTTAAAAAAGTATAAATGAGAATCATGCTGTATCTCTATTAAAAAGATGTAATCATAATTAAGCAAAAATTGATACATAAAATCATTACTAACAGTGTGTTTGATAAAAATTTGTTATTCTAAAATCTACCTCACTAAGACAATATGACGGTTCTACAGAATTATTATATATTAAAAAAATATTGCCAGAATTTCTCGTTTATGGAATTCTATATTTTTCACATAATTAGTATAAATCATGCAGCAAATAAAATGCAATATGAGCGAAATGACGCGTTTAGATATAATAAATTTTCCTAAAAAGAAAAAAAGAGATTAATCAGAGATTAATCAGAGAACAATTAACTGCGAATTTATAGAATAGATTCACAGTTAATAATAGAAAGAATAAATTTGGAAGTAATCACATCAATACATAGCACAAGAAGTGCAATTCGTCTCGAAAGAAATATCTCTTACACCACATAAGGCCAACATTTATCATAATACAGATTTCTATATGTAACATGAAATAAAATAATAGGAAATATATGAGGGATAAAACAGCATAACAGCAGTAAGATTGAAGTCAGTGACAAATGTTTGATCTAAATTTTCTCACAACCAACTAAAAACTTAATGTTAATATATTAATATAACATATTAATATATATTAAGTAATATATTAATATTATTTAATATATTAATATTAATATTTATACTAATTATCATACTAATACATACATAAAACAATATACTAATTAACATATTTATATATTAATATAACATATTAAGAATACATATGTATATAATATATACCTTGTAAAATTAAATAACTTCTTATTAGATTAGAGAGAATATTATGAATTAATTTTATATATTAATTAGAATTTTATTATATAATTGCATTTACATAATTCAGATAAATTTGTTTAATGTTTTAATTTTAAATCAACAATGGACGGTTTATACTTATAAAAAGGCACCGAGTTTGTAAGTATAAAAGGAGTATTTACTTCAAAATGTCTTTCTCCACTTTTCATCGCAATTGTGTTTGCTATATAACAAACTAATATTTGACTACATGAGATGTGATAATTCAGCTCATAAAAATATACTACAAACCATTGTCAATAGTATTAGTAATATCATGTTTTTAATAATCACGCTCAATATAAAGAATCTTGAAACCTTGAATTTTGCTATTATAATAGATGTCAAAATATCATTATTATATTAAACAAAATAGAATGAGAAAATACTTGTATGTAGCTACAAAATTATTCTTAGGAAACTAAATATCTTTTAATCAATTAAAAATATTATATATAATTAATTATTATTATTATATTAATTATTAAGATATTAAATATCTTTTAGACCTGTACACATATATACACACACACTGTAAAAAAAGAATCATATCTGTGCAATTTAAAACTCAAATGCAATTTTAGCATGTCCAATTACATTTGAATACTTTAGAAAATACCTTTTTATCCTCTTTTAGTTTTCTATCTTAATTGTTTGCAGAAAAATATCAGTTAGTTGTAGTTACATTTTTCTTCAATGCACGTCCAAATATGTTAGTTATATATATGTATATATATATGATAGGTATTATAAAAACTACTAGGAAAGCACATATGAAAAGTTGCCTCCAAGACAATCCACAATCATCTCCAGAACAATTGAATATATCTCTCATTATTCCTGTACGTTGTCTATTGCTAGCTAAACTATTGTTTTCTGTATGTGAAATTTTAATGTTGTTGTGTGGCAATAAAGGTGTACATACTGAATTTAATATAATTGAATTAATTTCACTACCTGAAGATTGTATATTAGTTGAAGTGGAATTTAAGTTTAATTCTTGTTTCACAGATTCTTCTTCACTGTTTTGTGCTGATACAACATTATCACACTTTTTTTCAGTTAAAACAGAAAATGGCTGTACAGGTACCTTGATATAAGGCTTGGCATGTATTTCATTCTCTTTGTCAATTTTATTAATTTGCTTTAATTCAGATATCTAAAATTATGCAAAAGTATTAAAAATATTAGCACAACAAATATATTTATCCATTTAAAATATATAGTAAAATATATAATCCACTTACTGTACAACTATAACGAAGCGCTAATGCTTGTAAAGTATCACCAGGTTTTACTTCCACATTGATCACCTCAATCTTATGAAGCCTTGATGAGGATTGATTGATATTTAGTAGGATAATGTTCTCATCGCAGTCTTCTTCATCCAAATATACATAATGTGGAGAACCTTCCTTTTGGTTTCCACGTAAATGAATTCCCTGTCTAAATATTTATCATTATTATCATTATATACATGTAATCTTTTTCTCTCACATATTAAACTATATAATTTATTTTAATTAATTCGATTGAATATTTATGAAATCTTGTTAAACAAGATAGTTTTTTAAACAAGATAGCAAGGATCTCTGACTAGGATTAACTACATGCACATACTAATTCAGCTTAGATTAGTACCTGTTCATCATTCTGTTACAAAAGTGTTACATAAACTTAAAAAATAAAACAGTAACACGTTAAAATATTAGTTGCATAACCTCGAATTACACGGCACTTTTGCATTTCTTGCACGTTATATTCACTGATTTCTCTAATATTTTATTATCTAATATTGTATTTAAAATAAGTTCGTCTTTCTTGGACAAAGATATTAAACCATATATCACGTCTGTATAGAAAATATAAAAAAAGTATTGTCACAAATACTCTGTTGTGACAGATAGATGCACGCGTATGCAGCAGTCAGATTAGGTTAGATTAGGTTATAATCATGTTTTGCTAGGTAAAAAACGCGCCAGATGTTACGTTCTCTCCGACCGTTTAAATCAATTACTGCTATTCAAAATAATGGAATATTCAGAAGAAGGTGAAACACTAAAGGATAAATCCCGCTGTGCAAACATTCGTGCTGATTTAAAGATGTGTCTGCTTGAAAGTGATTGTTGTAAGATTGTAAGTAAACATAAACTCGTCGCAATATAACCTAACATTGTAACGTTCTTAAACGTTGTTAAATATTTAGACGCATATAGATAATGTTTAAGGATAAATAATGCGTTTTTTATACTTCTTATTTCTCCGTTGTCATAAGCATTTAAGTAAATATAAATAAGTATATGACGCAATGAATATATATTATATCCCTTAATTCGTATGCTGAAATCTACTGAAAGCTTCAAAATTTTAATAGGTATGTTGAATAATAATAGGTATATCTCCATGTCGATTTAAATAAAATTTGGTATGTTGTGTATTTAGGTGGACAGAATATGAAATTGATAATTAAGTTCATGGTGCTAATTATATAATTGTAATTAAAAGTGTTATATTTAATAATATATATAAAATTATATAAATAATATATTTTACTTTTGTTTTTCTATTACAGCATAAGCGTACACCCAGAGAATGCCTTAGGATGTACGATGGTACAGTACCTGATGAATGTTTTGCTTTGCGTATCACCTTCTTTGAATGTAAACATTCTATAGTAAGTATATATATGAATTTATTGAGTTGTATAAATATAAGAAATAAAAGTTATTTCTTAGAGTTAGGGTATAAAATAAATCATATGAAGTTCAAACGTCAGTATAGTTAAACTTTTTTTTTTACAGCTTGATGGAAGACGGCGTTTTAAGGGTCCCAAAGGTTATTAGTTACAAAGTAAGATATATTTTATTTCTTATATATTTTAGTTGCATTTCCACTGAATATTTTGTGAAGAAATATTCTTATAAATATCAAAGAATAAAATTTGGGAAATGCAAGCATGACTCATTGATGAAGGCAGAAAAGAAATATGATTTAATGTTAGAAGTGATTTATTAATTCTTCGTCATATTCGTTGTACACGATTTTAATAAATGTATCATATTTGCGAAGCAACAATACGCCGTACAATTCACCGCATTTATTCCATGCATCATGATACAATTTCCATCGAAATTCCTATTTCCTCATGAGATAATCCGTTATTAGTCCTAACAAAGAAATACGATGTTTCGTACGATCGCAAAGTCACTTTGAAAAGATATATTCTTGTATAGAGCAAAAGTTCTTTGTAGATAAAATGTGAAATGTGCCGCGTTGCTTCTCGAAGAACAAAAGCGGTCGTATTATTAACCCTTTCAGTACTTTCGCGTCATGAATCGCATGCGCTTGCATTAATAATTTTATAAAAAAAGTACAGCAATGCTGATTTCTCTGCAGTGTTAGTTCAGCAATATTATATGTAAAAGCAAAAAAAAAATGTTTGGTATAGTTAAGTAAATAGAAATCAGCAAAAAATTATCTAGATCTCATAATTCTACTGAAAGGGTTGCAATATGGTATCCAGTCGTCTCTTAAAATAACGTCACGTTAAAATGTTCCTCAAATTTATGTGCAAAATATCGTGCAAAATCCAAAATCCAAACATATAAATATGCAATGAAGAAATGCGAATGTAACAACTAGACACGTTTGGTTAGCGCAGTTTGATTTTAATGAATATTTTTCTCTGCGAATGACATGCATACCGTAGACTGGACACCATTGGCTGACTGTTTAATGTACTGTATTTCACAGTTCCGCTTTTTTAATCGCACACACGGATGTGTGTATCGAACATGATACGCGTATGATCACAGTAGAATCGTGAATTTTTTTTATATATTTTTCTTACTTCCTTCTTTTTTCTTATAATCAAGAGCGTTTTGTTCCACTTTGTGTTCAGCGAGTACGAACTCGGCGTATGATAAGCACGCCGTTTTACACGGGTATATCGACTATCTTATTAAAAATCTACCAGGTGACGATTACGCCTGCGTAATCGCCCTAGCTATTGTCTGTATGCAACAAGCGTATATCGGCTATACGATTTTCTTTTTTCTTTTTCTTTTTTTTGTACTACGATGCCAACTCACGCTACTCTCTCACTCTCTAAAATGGCTATAGGCACCTAAAAAATGGGATCTGCATAAGCTTCTCCCGCGCATGCCTTCGCTCTACTCTCGTCTTTCTCCCGGTACGTATTTGGAGAAAACTTTTAAATTGAACGTGGGTAAAGTACAAAATCATGGTAAAATACAAACTCATGAATTATTGCGAACAAATCAATGATTATAACTAAATTATTTTCTCGAATATACTTTTGCGATCCTTCGTGATAAGATTTCTCACAACAGAATGACTGCAATTATTATTAACCGATATGAAATAACATAAAAATGAGTGACCTAATATTTTCTATTCGATCTCTCGAAAATGTAATAGCGTTTCTTTCGGACAAAGAAATAATTTTTCTTTAACGACGAAAGAGTAATGGCCACACGCAAAAAACACGACGTGCACTTTTTCGAGATCTCAACATTCGGAGCTTGTTATTTTTACCCACATCCCCGCACCGTCCGCTAATCAAGTCCCGCGGGCGTTAATAATCCGCGTACGGATATGTATTATCAAATACGAAGATAATCGATAAAAGAGACTTGAAATTGCGATCTACCGCGAATTGATCTTTCCATCTACCACGTGCCTAAATTACTTAAAGTTGAGTAGCATTTCAAGAGTAGTTTCAAGAGGGTGGTTTTTCTCCCATTGTGATATATACGCCGCTCGCCCGAATATCACAGTTTATCGAGTATGATATGTAGTTAGCGATTATTCGATAGTTATCAATAGTAGTAAAAGTATGTCGCATGTGTCATTATGTTTGTGTATCACGATGCTCATAGGGTGAGAGTAGGGACGTCCTCGCATGGTTAACGTGTATTTCACTATACATTTCTTCCCTTCAATTTCCCCACGAAGGAATCGAAGGTCCTCGCGCTTCAATCTGTACTCGATGGTTCGTTCATTTCGGACACTTCTTCTCGTGTTACGTATATTACAAGATTCTCCGTCAATTGACACCCCTCGATCTGTCTCGTTTCTTATTCGTTTGGTGATTCTACCGGAGCAAGGCTCGTTTGCATAATGAACGAAATAGTAAAGTCGAAAAATACAAACAGGTCCAGTGGCGTGTCTAAGTCGAGCATGCAGGCCGTTCCGTCGATTTTCGACAAGATTCGTCTAAAGCGTATACGAAGTTGCGTTTCTTATAATAGATAGTACGATAGGAAATCACAGTGTCTCGTTCGTTAGCGGCGTTCGCGATGATATTCTTCAATTTTTGCAAATCGGTATCGCGTTCTTCTTTCTTGGCACCCACTGCTGCTGCTGCTGCTGCTCTAATTACGTGTCTGTAATGGAAATAGGCACAGTTAGATATTCAAAAGTATCAATCGATGCCTGTGGACAGTTATCGTTACTAAAAAAAAAAAATGCTTTTCGTATCGCATTATAGTATTTCGTATTGTATCGCAGTAGAAAAGTGTCATCATCGACATTGATCAAGAGCGAAAGAAACGAAAGATAAAGAATGCCGGAACCGCTACAATACCGTTTCACTCGGATTTTTCTGCGGAGATGCACGTAATGTGATTCGAAACAGTGCTCTTCGCAGATTCTAACAACTGGGTGAGGAATCAGAAACACACGGAGGGCCTGTAAAGTCCGGTGTATCCGCATAGGCGTGCACGGAGCGCCGGCAGAAGTATCGCCGCCGCGGATAGATTGTCTTGTAGCTGCGAGCACTCGCAGATCAGCAGATACATTTTGTCGCCCTGCGACATCGATTTGTGCAAGGTGATGCGCCTCAGACCTACCGATTTCGGCAGGTATCGGTACATCATACGCGCGCCTGCAAACCAAACAAACAAAAAATACCTTGTTACACAACGCCACAGAAAACAAAAACGCAGAAGACAATGTTGTTTCTCTGCTCGTTGAAATTCGTGTCTCCCTCAGGGGGATGCATTCTGACGAGTGGAATTTGCAAGCGAGGATCTGCTCATTTCACGAATAGTTGAAAAATCTGAGGAACGCACGAGAAAAATGTCATCGTGTCATAACCGGAGATAAACTTTCGCGTTGTCAAGTCTCCGAGCGTAGGGAAAAATGTCGAAATACAGCTCGCAATCATCGACGCGAAAAGAGATTGTTGTAATTAGAAAGCGTAGACGCTCACCTGTCCAGTAAAGCCAATTTTGTTCGAACTTCAGGCCGTCGTCGCCCTCGAAAACTTTGAAGATCGACACTATGTAGCCGGTGGACGGAATAGGCGGTCTTCCACCGGGCGGTTCGAGTGGCGGCCTCGCGATTGTCGCTACCTCGTTGAACAGGTCCAACGTGTGACTCGCCGCGTATCTGAGGTCCCGGGGATCGAACTTACGTAGAGCCGCGCACTGCACCTCGTTGTAAAAGTCCACGGGGTCCGTGTTCTGCTTGTTTATTAGATAATACGTGATGAACGGGAAATCCGCTGAAACGCACGGGAGCTCAGGTAAACGATCTTAGAAGGACTCGTCGTTACGTCGTCTACTCGGATTTCGTTCGTATTGAATCGGTCGCGGGATAATTGTATTCCAGGGCAATTAGTATTCCTCGCCGGTAAGAGCCACGTGTCACTTTCATCTACGTATATTTTTTTTATCCGACAGGCAAAACGTGAATAGTAATTTGAGCGAAATTTTATACTTTCTCGCTTCAAGAATCGCCGCTCGTGAAGTAAAAAGAATCTCGGTGCTCTCGTTACGCGGCCCGTGTTGTAAACATCGTCGCGGTGTTCTCACGGGCAAATTTACGAGCTTCTTGTATGTTAGGAACGCTAATAGATTGCGTCCGGGGATCTCGAGTGTCTCGACCCATCAGGTGCGCGTTATATCCCAATTACGTACCGTTCTTCTCCATGTTCGTAAGTAAAATGCTCTGCGACGCGGAAGGCGCTATCTCGGCGACTAGTTCCGCCGCTGTATCGCGTTGCAGCACCAGCGGACGGGACACTGGAGACTCGACTAAAGGGTCTAGAGGCTCCAGTGGTGTCATGAAATGCGCGAGAACACATTGCTTTGGATCCTCCACCTCCAGAACCGACAGGGGGCTGCCCGGTCTCTTCTTGTCGGCGACGGGAGCGTGCTGCGACCAAAAAGAATTCATAACGATTAATAAGACTTGAAATTGAAGTCGGGCGAGATGAAGAGGGGCGAGTGTCTGCGATAATTTTTTTATAACAAAGGTGTACGCAACAATTATATGTGATTACCGTTTCATTAAATAACAGCGTCTCTCGGCAAGTCACGACGCATGAGGCTAAGCTTCATTATGAGTTGTCTAGTGAATATACCGCAACTATTTTTAGACGTTCGACATTCGCGTACGCAAGGCCACGGCTCGTACGAGTCTAAGGCCAATAGCTCAGTTGTTATACTTTTGCCGGACGCTTTTCTCGCCGTAACAGTCCTTGATTGTGCGTCTACGCGGTTATTTGATCGTACAAAATAGATCTCTGACAATGATATTTGACCGAATGATATCTGGTCCGTCTTAGACTATCATTGAGACTTTGACTGATATCTTAACGAGCAAAAGTTTATGACAAGTGTTACAATAAATGTGCGCCTCGTCTGATTTGGCGCTGATTTCTTCCGAGAATCTCGGAGCAAAGCCGAAGTCGACGTTCTTGTTAACTCACCGGCACGCCCGCTGGTAAAAAACGCTCGAGAGAAGCAAGAGGTATGATAAAACAGTCGCGGTCCAAAGTGGCCAAGGAGATTGGTTCGCCTCGCGGTGGACTGTTTCCGGAAACCACGAGGGGTGTGTAGGTGCCGGAAGCACGGTTGCCGCTGAAGGACACCTGCAAGCCGTAACACAATTAGCGAATTATAATGGGAGTACGCGCGGCACGTTAATGTCCACGGTTAAACGCCACATATCGCGAGGGAGAGAGAGAGAGAGAGAGAGAGAGAGAGAGAGAGAGAGAGAGAGAGAGAGAGAGAGAGAGAGAGAGAAACAGTACCCTTGCGCTCATCAATTATGCACACATTTAATATCTCATACCGGCATGAGGTCCGCAGTATTTAGCGCCGTGCTTACAAGGTCGACACGAACATCGGTAATTAAATGAACGTCCGAGACATCAGTCGGAAACATGCGCGAAATGAAAGCGCTTGTCATTCGGATCGCCGTTAAATCGTAATCCTAATTATTAGCGATATGCAGGCGCGCCCGATTGGAACGCGTCGTGCGTTGGTCGCCGAAATTGAACACTCGTTCGAGCATGATGCACTCGGAATTATTCCTCCGTCCTATAGTCCCCGAAAAATAAAACTCCGTGAAATTTTCCCGAGACAGGGGGGATCGATGTCGCGGTTTACGAGGCCATGAGCCACTATTGCAGAGTTAAAACTAGAAGAGCCGGGACATCCCTCGTGCATATGTGTGTATGTGTATGTGTGTGTATGTGTGTCTCTCTCTCTCTCTTTCTCTCTCTCTCTTTCTCTCTCTCTCTCTCTTTTTCTCTCTCTCTCTCTCTCTCTCTCTCTCTCTCTCTCTCTCTCTCTCTCTCTCTCTGTGTATATTCGTGCGTGCGGATATATCTAGTAAATACGTTTGAAGCAGCAATAGTAAAAATGTCAAGGTAAATACATTCCCGAATAAAATGAGAATAGGCTGCGGATACAGACAGAATGCCGTAGCTACACATTTACACGTACACGCCCGCCGTGCAGGATGTCTGACCTAACTCGTCTCTTTCTACTTGCGCCCGGCGCAGACGGCGGTCGCCGCAGCCGTGGCTTCGGTCCGGCCTCGCGTTTCCCAGCGTTTTCACGTACAAGGCGCACTCTCGTAGTCTTTACAATTTTTATAATTCACGTACGCGCGATGCAGCACGAAATACGTTGCATGTCAATTTTGCAGCGAGAGCCTGGCATTAGCGATTGATCTCGCGCCGTCTCGCAATTTTTCATTGCGGCCGATCGGCTGATCGACCGCGAACACGTCGCTTCTTGTGAAACAGAAATGAGCACGGACGCGAAGAGTGCGCGATGTTGCTGCAACTATGATGAAAAAGTTGGAGGAGGAGGGGGAGAAATAAAAGCGCATTCGAAGGGTACGATGTCGATTATCGGAAATTACGCGCGATGCGAATGCTGGCCAAAGCTTGAAACGTTTCTCAATTCTCGAGTTATTAAAGCGAAATAACGATACATTGTTACAAAGTAACTGATTGTTATCTGCATTATCTCGTTGCATCAAGCTTCGATTAATATTCGCTGCGGGCGAACAATTCCCGGTAACTGAATTTCCACCGCTCAGATACTTCCACTTTTTTCCGCGGTTTCTTGTTTCTTGTTTCTTACAGCTTTTGATCTCATGATCAAACTTTCGCCGAAAGATACAGCGCAAATATTCCACGTTTCTCTACATACGGTCACGCGCGTCGAGTCGCGAAAAACGGAAAATTTCGAACGCGCAACTTCGCGTATTAGCGGGATGGCACGTGCATAGGAGACACTTATGCATATGTTCGTTAATGTATCGCGCAAAGTGCCGTGTGCGGGAAAAGCAAGTGCGATCGATGGCAATTTACATGCCGTTTAAGTGTTTAAAAATAGTGTATCGGACAGCGTTGTCGTGCGCTCGCTGGCATTCTCTATTTGCATTGTGCTTGCACGCACGGCACGCAGCGCTACTTTCGTCTTTACATATCACTTCGCGAAGTTCAAGCTCCAGAGTCGCTGTTACCTCAAAATACACAACCTGATCGCTTATCGATGATTGTCGTAAAGTAAACGTTCGCTGTTGATATTTCCCTTACGAGTGAGTTACAGCTGTACAGCTTTAAAGCGCTCAATTAACGCGTTATTAAATGACTAGATAATCTAAATAATCTAAAGATCCAATCAAGGATCAACCAGAGACTTATCAATCTTTTATTATGCCTTTGAGTGGAGGGAGTCCACGCCTTTTTTTACATATCTATAAAAACTGCACTATCGCTCGAAAGAAGCGAATTTCTCCACTCGGCCGAATTTGACGGTCACAAGTTGGAGTTTGACTGCCACTTGCTGAGTTGCACTCGTTTCCCTTGCACGGGCAAGTTTCCCTTTCAGAACGCGAGCTTTCACATCGCGCTCGTCCGCACGCGATCCGTCTTCTTTACGTCCGTACGCATTTTCCGCATTCGCGCGTTTAGTCGATAAACAGAGGAAAGGCAACCGCAGCGCGTATAATGTTAACGATATTCAATCGCGCTGCGTTACGTACAACGTACGTCGCGGTAAATGTCCAAGGCATCGCAAAAGTCAAAGGTCACCCGACGTGACACTGCGGTCTTCGCGAAGACTACGTGCAAAGCCGCAGCGCGATGCTTCAATCGGCGAATATTTGCGCCGGCGTCTCGCGCTGCTTCGTTCCCCGCGGATTGCGCGAAAAGTCCGACAACGAGTTTTCTTCGCGGAACGCGTCTTCTTGTGTTTCTCCTTGGTGTTTCAGGTGTTTCACGCACCGCCTGCGGCACCGAAGAAGCGGAATGTCGATCGCGATAATCGCGACGGTGGAACAAACGCGGTGGAACTCGACGACGACTCACGCTGTTCTCTCGTGACCTCTCACGACGACTGTTTAAAACGCCATTATCTTTCGGTGATTATACACAATCAGCCGGGAATTGTCATGTATCTCCCGCCGCTCGCAAGGGGTTAAACGACCGTCGTTAAATTCGCCGTTCACCTCCGCGTGGCTTCGCGACAGCCTCATCGCGCCATTTACGTAATGCGCCTCTGGCCCGAAATGTTTCCTCTCCTCTGTGGAATACGACACAGTAAACGTCCGCGAAGACATCGCGACGGAATGCGATACGAGCGAACGAACGGTCGGACTCGTATAATATAAACGTTAAGTATCGAACAGTCGCGCGAGAACTCTGCCGCGACGAAATTTACGGCACGTCCCCCGAATCCCGGCGAGAACGCCCGGCAAGATAGCGACTTTGCGTGCCGCTTGAGCTCTCGCGCTCACTAGGTGCAACTTTATGCCTCCCTCCTTTTCCGCAAACGGTCTCCCATTTCCTCCGTAACTTGGCTTTATTACGAAATTCCTCGCTGCCCGATGGCCCACTTTAAAGAATGGCACGTTATAGCGCGCGGATCCAATAATAGCGACAGCAATCGAGAGTAATTAGTCCGCCGAGAGACACCCGGTATTTGCCGAGCGCCGTGTCCGGCGGGAGAGCCCTAGTCTCTCTCTCTCTCTCTCTCTCTCTCTCTCTCTCTCTCTCTCTCCATCTAGATAACTCTTCTATTATTTAAGGGAGCACCGCACGCGACATTCATCTCGTTCATCGCACAGCTCCGATGTGACGAGGCGACGTGGCGATCGCGGATTAATCTGTTTCCACACCATCGCGGGTAACGCCGCCGTTTCGGTCGATTGCGAGAGAGATTACTACAATTAGGATTAATTGCTCGGCAACGTTCGCCGCGTTGGTGCTTTTCCATGCGTCACTTACGTTATGAGATAAATGTGCTCGATAGTTCATTAGCGTGCCATTCTGCCCGTTATACGCTTGCCCGTTTATCGTTATTTAACAATAACAAAGAATTTGGCCATTAGTGAGAGAATGAATAAGCTGACATGCTACCTTATCGTGCAAGTTGCACGATGCATCGAGAGACACTACAAAACGCATTTAAGCGAAGGATTCAAGGGAGGGATTTGACAAATTGACTACTGAGAATATCACAGCAGAACGTCGACCATGTAATTTTTTGACGAAAAACATTTCGTAAATCTCTCGATAGAGATTTAAAAAATTCGGGAACATGACTGCCGGCGTTCAGAGTCGTCAATTTCTTATTAAGACTCACCGAACGCGAAATATAAACTAGTGGACTGAAATGTTTATTCCGCGCGTACTATTAGACTAGAGTACTAAAATTAGAATTGTCTGAGACGAACGCAGTCGTGATAAAAATGACTGAAGAGGACGAAAAATTACGCGCAAGCACATCAAAAGGACAAACGCGCTCATCTCCTTTCTCTCGCTCCTTTTCCAGTTCCTCGCATGCTCAAAGCCCCCGCACCTACCTGCCTGGACGCGGTCGGAGTCGGCGGGTCGGAGGGTTCCTTCTGCTGGGCGATCTGGTTCTGCTTCCTCCTGGCCTGGCCGCCGGCGGTCTGCGCGCCCTGTGCGGAGGCGACTGGCCCACCGCCGCCGCCCCATTTGATCACATGCGGGCCCGAATTACGACGCGGCGGCGGGCCCAGCCGCTCGCCCGAGTCCTCGGGCGGCGAGCCGAGCGTCCCACCTGCGGGCGGCGATAGGAACAGGTGAGTGCGATATCCGTGTCCCTGGTGCTCGTGATCGCCCATTGATGGAAAGTATCCGAACTCCCGGCTGCGTCGTATGGGCCCGCGCGCGCCGCCGACCACCGACTGGCCGCTGCGCGCCGCGCCAAAACGCGTCCCTAACTGGCCGAACGAGGACCCCCCGACGGTACCGTAAGTGGTGCCCAGGACGGGCCTGACCTCTCCCAGTCCTCCTCCACTTCCTCCGCCGCCACCACTGGGTCCCTTCTCGGCCCCGAAGTTCTTGCGGAACATAAGATTCATGACTGACTCGGGGCTCTCGCTACTGTCAGCGTTCTCGCAACAATGTGTGTGGTGTGGGTGTGGTATTTGTTTTTTTTTTGTTTTTCGTTTCTTTTCTCTCGGTTGTTCGTTACTCGGCTTTTCTCTTTTTTATGTATTTTTTTTCTTTTGGCTTTTATACGAGCCGATACATTTTCTCGGCCGACTCGGCGGGTGCTCGAGGATGCGCGTGGAAGAGTGGCAGTGGCGGTGACGGTGCGCGACGATCACAAGGGAGGGTACAGGGATGTTTATAGCGTTTCCTTAGGTCTTCCCTAAATCCCGCATACGGTATACGGTTTCGTGTAGGTTCTGCGCTTTCTCCGACGGTGCTGTTTTCGTTTTTACTCGTTTTTATCTCTTTCTCTTTCCGTACTATTCTGGGCACGCCGACGACCGCCTAACTCATTGGCGGGCTGTGCTACGAGACTAACGACCTCGACGCGTTACGAACCTGGTCGACCAGACCGTAAGACTTGGTCGCGCTCGAGCCAGGGGGAAAACGTCGTGGCGGCTCGTCGCACGACATTTGCATCGTCGGGGTTTAAAGCCGTCCGGCCGATGGCACCGACTGTGCGAATCCCGATGAGACGAACTCGCGGGAGCGTGCGGCCGCTAGGGAGAAGCCGCGAATTTATATCCGACATGAATTAGACTGACATCGCGATACCTCCTCTCGAAGCCTTAGTCCGTAGCCCGCGGGGAGCACGCACTCGTGAAGGAAGCTCGCGTAAAACATCGACTGTAACAACTCGTGTTTACGCAACACGTCAACATTAGTATAGTCGTGCGAGCGGTAACGATGAGAACTCGTGATACTTTCGCGCACTGATGGCGTATTAATAAACAACGTCGCAGTCCATTTTTGTCTGATGCATCTCGCGTCGCGACAAGTCTTCCACTTTTCAAACAAGCTTCATCGTGATGCACATCACCGAGCGAGCACGTCGAGAGCCGTGAGGCGGGAAGAAACGAACGATCTTAGAAGCCGACGCAACGCGTGGGATGAGAAGTTACTCAGTTACTATTCGCAGCCCAAGTCGCGATTCAACTTTTACTCCGACGCTACATTCCGTCGATTTTGCGTAGGACCGTTATAACACGACGGATTTAGCGGAGTCGTGTTGCAACGTGTGTATCGGGTAGGCCGAGGTTATCGAACGAAACTAACGATAATTTCAGCGCGCAAGGCCACGGCGCGCCTCGTCCGTCTTCAACGTTTTCTTTCAGTCTGATACATTTCAACCGACGACACGGAACTCGCGGCATCGCGGGATCGATCGGATAAGATATTATCCTTATTGTTGACGGAAATGGCCATCTCGGACTGTTTATAGTGTTTAATATTTAATCGTCCGCGGTATCGAGTTATTTAACGTCCCGTTGTGTTCGTTATTTAACGTCCCGAACGTATCCAACGTTCGACACGATTCGTACACGTCCTTTTACTCGAACGCATTCGGCCTTCAGGCCGTTAATAGGCGTTCCTCGCAACATTCCCACTTTCTTCTCCGGAGAATTCAGCGTAACCCGAGGCTGCGAAGGGTCTCAATCGTCTGCGAAGTGTTAACGCGCGAAGTCTCGGATTAAGAGCGACGCGACGCGCGCGAGAGTCGACTGACGTTCGCCTCTTCGAGGGAGAACTGTCTCGTCGTGGGAACGGCACGAACTTTAATAGCAGCGAGTCTCTCGATTGATCTAAAGCAGACTGCTTTGTCACGATAGCGCACCGCGCAGGCATAGGTGCGTGAAAACGAGAGATCGGCTTCGATCCGCGCGCGGTTTAATGCTCAGTGTTTTATTCAATAATGATAGGGCGCCGGCGGAAAAGGAGGAGGTAAGGGGGAGAGTGTAATTTGTATCGACTGCTGCTTCTCCAATATTTTTAGACCGGATCGTCCACGCGACCGAGAGAGCATGCTCGTCTAACGAGCGAGCTTTCAAGCCGCGAACACACACTAATCACTCAATTTTCGAACCGACATCGGACGATACTCGGCGTCCGCCGAGGAACGCGTTGTTCCTCCGACTGAATCCTCCGTCGTGACGTTATTATCTCGCCGACGATGATGCCGCCTCGATAGCGTGAAAACTTTGCTAGTGGAGATTCTCCGCTGACACGATCGATAAATTTAGCATTCGCGCGGCGCGGACTTTGGAATTCTTCCGGGTTTGTCCGACGCGCAGGAAGTTGAAACTTTCGCGAACTAACAAGTTCTTCTTAAACATACGCTCGATCGCTCGACGTACGTTCGACGCACATTAGTTAACGAGTTAAACGCCTGTTTATTATTTCATCCGATCTATAGCAGCTATCGAGGGTGTACGACTGTGTGTGTGTGTGTGTGTGTGTGTGGGAGAGGATAGTTCGCGACCAGACACGAGGCAAGTCGTCTGTCGTTTCTTTGACGTTTGTATCGCCCGGCGCAAAGTGTTACGAACCAACGAACGGAGAACGTCGGCATGAGTTTTCCAAGAAACGGAAAGGAGATTTTGGAGCGCCCGGAGTAAATCTCGACGTCTCGCGATTTATCATTCGTTTCCGCCGGCGCTTCCGCAGTTTGACGTTAGACGCCGCGAAAATTCGATCAGGCTCGTTCGAAACGGACGGAAGCGCCGAGTCGGAAAGGCGGATCACCTGAGCGTTTTCGCCAGTAATTACGTGCGAGAGAAACAAACTGCGCGAACGCTGCATCACTGCGGCAATGAACCGAGGGAGGAATTTATCCTGGCGCAGCGAGATAAATGCGAGAATCCTCCGGTCTCGCTCAGTTGTTGAGTCACGTAGTGCGGAGAAAATTCAACTTTCCTTGCCGATAAAGCAAGTGCCGGGATCGAGATTTATCCCCGCGCCCGTACGTGAAACCACGTATGCATGCTGTTGCGAAAACTGCCACGGTTGGCTACGAAGAGACATTTTGTCTAACTGATTAAATCTCGAGCACATGACAGACGTTTCCCGATCGATCTTTACATTTTCCGCAGAAATATGAACGCAGAATCAGTACTCTACCGAGTACTAATTCTTTATCGAAATTAACTTGACGGGTGTTTTTTCCTTCTGATTCGTCGCGAGAATAGTCGGCCGATCGCGAGCGTCTGTTACTACTGAAGAGGCGATTGGCGAACTTTTACATTTTTTCACAAAAACGCGAACGCAACTCGGCAGGAGCTTTTTATTTTTTTCTTTATTCCGGAATAAAAACGAGGCTAGTTTTGCAGGCGATTTCTCGTACCGTCTCGTTATGCTAAACTTGGCTGACCACGAATGTCCGCTGTATGAACGATCGGTCGATTTTTATGTTTCTCACGCAACGCGATGCGAAATACGAATATAGCTCGGTAAAATACGGGCTTTTTATCCCATCGGAATATAAAGAGCGCCAAGCGCGTCCCTCCTCTCCAATCTGTTTCGCAAAATTTAGCCAACCACGAGCGTCTAATACTGGGAGAGCGATCGGTCGGTTTTCATGTATTCCGCACAATGCGATGCGAAATGCAAATACAGCTCGGTAAGAAACGAATTTTTTATTCTCTCGGAATAAGAACGAGGCTAATTTCGCGGACGTTTTCTCGTCTCGGACCGTCACGCTAAACTCGGCCGACCACAGGCGTCTGTTACTACTGAGGGAGCGCGACCGGTCGAACTCCATGCAAATTTCGGAGTTTTACACGACGAGCGAGCGGCTGTCTCCGCGGATAATATGTAGATGTACATAAACAAGGAGGAGACGGTCGTCTATCACCGCTGTCGGAATGCCATTAACGAGCTGACAACGCCGGCTACGACTACCACTAGGGTCAAACACGCTTGATCGAGAATTGCCGTCGTGTATACGGGGAACAATTGGATCCGCGAATATTTTTTCACGACGATCTATGGCCAGGACGAGGAAACACGCAGTGTGACAACTAGATGCGCCATTACACGGCGAGATGGTAGTGCGGTTATTAGACGAGGGTGCAATTTACGATGCAGATTCGCATCGTGTATGAGATATTCGCGTAATCGACGGGCACGCCGGACGATACCGCGCTCGCATTGCAATGTGATCGAAGAGACACGGATGTGAAAAATATCTTATTTTTCAGGCATAAATATATTATGCATTACGATGTATGATAAAAGTATGTTATTTCGGCGATCTCTCTCGGATAAGCCGCAAATTTTAAATGGGATCCGATTCGAATGCACGTTGATCTTGAAATATATCAGACGCTTGAATTTTTAGGATAGAGAGTGAAGGATTTTTTTACATGCGTAGATTCTCGAGGGCAATTATGCCATGCGTCGAATCAAACAACGATGTTATTGATGTGTTTGAAAGAGAGAGAAAGGAGGAAAGGGAGAGCTCGAATACTTGGAAGTGCTTCCTGATTCGCTTTGCTCTGTTTGTAGATCGATGTAATATTGGAATATTCACGACAGTAATCCAATCGGCGATGATTACACGGCCGCGTTGCAAGGATAAAGCGCGAAGTAACGGAAAGTGACGATTGTTAGGAACTTGTATCTACTTCTTGCCCGTTGATGTCGGCGATCGCGAACGGCGTTCGCTGGAAGTGCTCGAGCGCTCTGTCGCACATTGTCGAATCGCCGTGCAAGAGCATTGGTGTTCCGTATCGGAAATATCGCATTCATTCGATTCATCGCCGAGGCGAACCGAGGAAAAATAACGTCGGAGTCACGACAAGCCGTATATAGGCATTTATGAAACATGTGCTCCATGCGATCGATCGATCACGTATTGTAATATTCACACTACACGCGATATTGACGGCGGACTTCGGTTTCGGGGCTCCGCGCGATAACAGGATACCGCAAAGGAGCGGCTGTGATTTTATCGGTCGCGAACACGTGACATTTGGATTGTTCTCTTATGAGATGCGCGGTCGAGCATCAGACGGGAAGACTTCTCGTTTCAATGGGATCTTTTTTAATCCGCTAGGACGATTCTCGAGTCGACGCACAGACAAACTCGCGAACGAGTGCTCACTACGCGATCGCGCGGCTCAGGTACTCTGCTTCGTTGACACTCGCGTGAGTGAATTGGAGTCAGCGCGGAAAATAGCCACATCGATCGAAAGTATCGAAAGGACAACGGCGATCGGTATCGCGAGCAAACACGTGTTCTGCGCGCGCGGCAGGTCGATTTCAGGCCGTTGAAATATTCACACCCGCGATACGACACACGCACACGTCCGGTCGCGAACAAGATTCGCCGGGTGACAGTGATAGCACGCGCATAATAGCGTCCGACTGCGCCGGATGAAAGGGAAGACTTTTCTTTGAGCAACGAGATACACACAGGATTGGAGAAAAAGAGGAAGAGAGGGAGAGATAGCTAAAGAGGTACACCGATAGAAGATAGAGAGAGAGGTAGAGACAGATAGAAAGATAAACAGAGAGAAAGAGAGAGAGAGAGAGAGAGACAAAGAGAGAAAGAGAGAGAGAAAGAGGATCACAGACACTCACGGTACAAGTGTTCCACACGCGGTAGATCGATATTGTATTGAAATATTCACGGTGTAACGCGATGTGTGTCGCGGCGGCGACGGCGGTGATACTTCAAGGTCCTTCCACGAAGGTTATTATCTCTGCTCGTTCGGGACGTGCTTGATTCAGGCATGCAACGCCACGCGACGTCTCCTTCGACGACGGCGTGATGCCCTCGGCCGGCACCTTTCGACCTCGGCCTCGAATTCGCTTTCACGTTCCTCGCTAACGCGTTCTTGGAGACACGCACTCGCGCCACTTAAGCGAACAAGCGCGTTCTCTCGCGTTCACCCTCGAAGGTCGCGGCGGGTCACGCGAGGGGGAAGAACAGAGAGATGGAGAGAGAGAGAGAAAGAGAGAGAGAGAGAGAGAGAGAGAGAGAGAGAGGGAGAGAGAGAGAGACAAAGAGAGAAAGAGAGGGAGAGAGAAAGAGAGAGAACGAGCGCGGAAACAACGCGGCACTCCTGGCGAACGGCACCCTCGCACTGCGAAGCATGCACGAGGCGTCGCGACGCTTCCCCAGGGCCGTCGAAACGGCGACCTCCCGCGACGCGCAACCCGCGGGTTTATTGTAGTAGTAGTAGTAGTAGTAGTAGTAGTGACAGCAATAGCAGCGGACACGAGGCCCGAGGAGTCAAAATGCGACGCCTACCTAATTCACGGCCCAGCCGAGTAATCGCTCTCGTGCGCGAGCTTTCGAGGTAATATCGCGATGTTGAAGAAGCGACTGAGACAAGCTAACTATGAAGCGACGCGCGTTATTGCGCGTCGTTTGCGCGTTTGGCGAGCGTCGCCGTGTAGGATGTTAGAGACGATAATATCTATTTTCGAAGACACTCCTCTCTCTCTCTCTCTCTCTCTCTCTCTCTCTCTCTCTCTCTCTGTCTCTCTCTCTCTCTCTCTCTCTCTCTCTCTCTCTCTCTCTCTCTCTCTCTCTCTCTCTCTCTCTCTGCCTGTCTCTCCGGAGACGCGCGAGCACGCAGAAACTTTCATGCGCTCGCAGTTAAATTAGAAATTAATTTTCGCACGCCAGTCACGATAAATCACACGAGAGCGCGAAGCACGATGTCGTCTCATGGCCGCTTACACCGAGGGAATTATGACTCCGCGGTCGCGCCCCTTGTCTGAAAATTCGAGGTGTATCTGCACGCGTGATTGTTCGCGTTACAAAGCGAGCGAGAACATCGTGTTCGTGGGTCGGATGAATTCTTTGTGAAAGCACCCTTCATCCCTCCTTCGTGTGATACCGGGTATAAAACGTTCGAGTATGTGGAGAACAGGATAAAGGCGTTGTGAATCTTTGCTGAATTAGACTCTGAAGGATAGACAGCGCGATTTTAGGATCAACCGCTGCTCGTAAGCGCAAACGTTCTCCCTATCATGCTCGTAAAATCTCTTCTCGGCCGGCAGATAGCGTCAAGCTCGTAAATAGTCGAATTACCTTTCACAAAGGTGCCTGTCGCATTTTCCCCTCAATAGTTACTAATCGACTTCAGGACCCTCCATAAAATCGCGCGTTCTTCTCCGCGGACGGAAGAAGGAACGAAGGAATGAAGGAAAAGCGAAATATAATATTCTTATCAAATTTTTATTCTTACATTGTACTGTTTATATATTTCTTTTCTAAGTAAGAGTTAATAATATTCAGTGGACACACCGTGTGTGTGCGAGTAGCGACGTAGGGAAAACGCGCGTTTCTTCACTCGGACTAGACTTTTTGATGCGAACGCATTGTCCCAGATAGCCACGCGTCGCGAGACAAAAGAGAGCAAAGTAGTAATCGCGGACACGTGAAACTGACTGGCACTGATCGTCCGCGAAAATGTTGCGTCGTCTGTCACGACGATGCCAAAACACTGGTCAGAAGAAAGAAGCGGCCGGGCGGAAAGCACGAATTTGCACGACGGCTCGCCAAGTGAAAAAACTTCACGTCGCTCGTCGTCATTGCAGCGCAGCCCGTTTCAAATCCGCGAGTCGAGCTGAAACAAAAGTAAGGCTCGCAAGTGCCGCGGAATACTAAGTAGAGGATGCCGCGCGGGGACTCTCAACGAGAGTTAATTCACTGAGGAAGTGAAGGAGCCGAGCACAAACGCGGCGTGCCGCGCTAATGGAGATCCTTGTGCCGCTTTTTCCACCGGGCGCGAAGTGCAGGCTCGTCGTATCATTGTCGCGAACACAATACCGGATAACTAGATCACCGGAGCGACATTTCGCGACGGGATAAAAATATTTAATAATTTTATTCACGTGCACATACTCTCTCTCCCTCGCGAGCTCCTCGCGCGATTCGTTAAAGCGCGCATTATACATCCGCGAATTGTACAATACCGCGATAAAGTGCCCCTTTTTTCTCCGCACTTCTCTTCCTCTCGTCGCGTTATTCGACGAACGCAACGTAACGTAATGAACAGCGAGTTCCTGCCACAACATTCACAACGTGGTCGTCTATTTTTCACCGCGGTTACTTCAATGCGGCTCCCGCTGACGTCGGTCGACATTCCCCACGTTCGCGTAAGTATCATACGTTCGCGGACGATACGGAAGGCGGCCTTTTCTTCTTCTTTTTCTACTTTCTTTTTTTTTTGAGGGAATTTGTCTTTCGCGGGTCAACAGTCAGCACGCTGGTACGTATAGTGAGAGGCAGGGACGAAATCGGGAAACGCCCGCCGCACCCGACTACCGCAATTGTTGCACTTCGAAGGATTTATACTTCATTCGCTAACTTGGCACGCCTACTACCCCAATAAAATGAACCGCCTTCCCGGCTATGTTCCCGGATTTATGTCTATGTCCGCTTGTGTATGTGTATGTGTGGAGTTAGGAGTATTACAATATATCTTTTTCAATTAGGAATACCCCCGCGCCTCGTTGCTTCATTTACTCTCGCGAATCCCACGTGCTACTTTCGAGCACGTGCAGCTTTCTGCAAAATTAGGGAGGAGACGAATGCGCGCGACATTTCTGCGTGCGATTTCCTCCGAGCGTGCAAGGATTCAGTAACCAACTACGTTCTTCGATGGTGGTCAGTGCATTAAAAATTAACGGACATAAAGGCGAACTTCAAATTTAGCCAGATCGGACCGTCTGAGTCCCTCCTCGGATTCTCGATTCCTCCGGCCGCTGCCGCAATCGGATTTCTCGCCTCGGGAGAGACGAGCCCGTCGTTATTTACGCGCCGCATCGCAAACCCGCCGCGTGCATTTATTCCTGGCGCACGCTTGAAAACTAAAGCTGTCGCGCGTATTAATAGCGCGGCGGCGATACCGCAGGACTATGAATACCCTCAAGGTGTCCGGCATGACAGACGACGGAGGCCGCGTCATTACGCAGACCGGTCTGACGACGCATAGTCGGCATCGGCATCCGGAAGTTGTCATACGTCGCCACGGAAAATCGATCGACCCCGATCGCGGGATTCGGCGGACTTTCTGTCGCGTCACTTCCGCTCGCTGACCTTTTCGCGGACTGTCTCCCTTTCTTATTCTCCGCTTTATTCAAATGCTTTATTCAAATTTATATCGGGCGTTTTATCTCCAAAAGCACACAGTCGTCCCTTCTCTCCGTTGTGTCCCCCGCACAGCTCAGCGTCTTTTCCGCTAACACGTTTTAGGGGGTGACTTTAGATATGCAGGGAAATCTCGGAAAGGAGTAGTCGGGATTTGGGAGAATGTATCCTGGACATCCCTCTTTTCTTCTTCTCCCAGTAAAAATGCGCCGAAGAAATTATTTTAGTTTTGGTTTATCAATGACATGTCGTCCCTCTCTCTCTCTCTCTCTCTCTCTCTCTCTCTCTCTCTCTCGCGCTCTGTTACATTATTTCTTTCTGCTGCTTTGAGCGAGTCATATGTGGTAGGAAAACCGAGCGCGGATACAACAAGAGATGAAAGCTCACGTACGCAAAGCTCACGTAAGCAAACACATGAAAAACGCCACACGACATAAACATGACGATCCACGAGCGCTTTTATGATAAACAGCCGTCAAGGGAGAAAAGTTCATAAACTGCGAGGTAAATTCGAAAATTGCCGTGCGCGTGTACGCTTTTTTACACAGAGATTATAACGCATTTAGAATTCCAGCTCGCAACATCGATTAGCTTGCAGTTTGCGTGCGTTCTGCAACCTTGCACGAACAATTAGCATCATCCTGCGACGCGCTAAACGTTTTTGCGAGAGAGATACGATGAACATATACCGTCTTTCTCGCTTCGTTACGGCATTTCTAGACCCTCTGGTATCTCGAAGTACCAGCGACAATTGCTCTCGATTAAAGGTCTCATACGCCTCGAGGAAAATCCATTACTTGATTACGCTTTCCGAAA
This sequence comes from Harpegnathos saltator, assembly GCF_003227715.2. Classification (NCBI taxonomy): domain Eukaryota; kingdom Metazoa; phylum Arthropoda; class Insecta; order Hymenoptera; family Formicidae; genus Harpegnathos; species Harpegnathos saltator. The sequence continues at coordinate 43,919 of NW_020230410.1, forward strand.
GAGACACCGACGCGAGGACACACGGGACGGCGATTTTGGCAGCGGCAGCGAGATTCGAGCTTCGCTATCCGATTAATTAATTCACTCGCGGTTAAATACCCCTCAGTCGGCATAGCAGTTCTTTACCATATTTCACACTCACATCGGCACTTCGTGGAACCACCTGTGACATATTTGGCGCTCTATCCGGTCCGTTTTTATCGCGAGGAGTCGTCGGAGGAGATTATACAGAGTCACAAATATAACTCCCGGCTCAACGCGGCTATATCTCTCCTTCGTGTGTTTTTTCTTCTCTTCATTCATTTTTTTCCTCTTCCGGAGAGGAAGTTTAATTTTATCGAGCCTTTCGGTCTATCGCGGGAGAATGTATCAATACCCGGCGTGCGCGTGATAGCTATCGATATATTCAGCCCAATAACGATATGTTACTCCGAACGGCAAGGTCGGAAAGCAAAGCGATATATTTCTCAGCCGAGCATATCTTGCGTTTCCGTAAATGCCAGTGGCGAGAGACATTTAGAATCATCAGTGTCCCGTGTTCGTACAATGGGAATTTTTGCAGTTATTAATGCAGAGAACGCGCGCACGCGCATATTTCACGCGCGAAGCGGACCTTCCCTTTTCACCGTTTGGCCATTCATCTTATTTTATGGTCAAAGCAATCTTGTGTCAACGATGTCTCCCGTATCATTCCGCGCAATCAGATCAGCGATCGACCGCGACTTTGTCATTTCGCCGCTGATTGATGCGAAAGCGTCAGGTCGAAAAAATATCGTGCGCGCAGACTCGTTCGCGTTAATGCGGACGCGCGTTCAAGTTCTGCGTCGCGACCTTCGGGCATATTCGTCGCAACTGGTAAACTCAATGCCGCGCTTTAATTACATTCTATTCTCGTCATGTCGAGCTTTTACGGAGATCGCCCTAGCTCGCTCGCCCGTCCAAAAACGAGTGCGACTCGTTGAATAAATTATTTGTCCTCCGTCGTTTAATTCCCGAAATTATCTTCGAGCTTCAGGCAATCAGCTTTTTTATGCGACACTGATTAGTGATTTATAATGCAGAAGAGAATTATCTGTCCGATGTGCTTATGCATATTTCAAGCACATCCCGTGCAACGAAGCGCCGAGTAAACGCGCCATCGCCCCTCTGACGCGCCGCGAATTGAAATCGCGATCGGACGCAACGCAATCCGATTGTTGCGATTACGTTCCGCAGAAGTACATGAATGCCGGATCCTTGCTGGCTATACACACTGGAAACGTGCGCGCGCGCCGTTGGTATATATTTCGGTGAACTCTCCGGCGGTGAGTCTCGCCGGCACGATCTTAAATGCATGAATCCGGAATTCGGCTAATGGACGTACGGAGTCGGAGCTCCGTTCTTGCCGCCGGAATACTCTTCGCCGTTGTCTCACGAGGGAGACATACGATTCTCAAAGAAACGCGATCGCGTTTCGCGTATCCGAGCCGGGTATACGTGCGATGAATGGAAAATGTTCAATCGCGGCATATGAACGCACGTTCATGTCGCTGTCGTTCAGTCTCGTGAACAAAATGCGAGCATTATGCGGATCAGGACGAGAGCCGCAGGCTTCGCGAATCCCTCAGCAGTCATTAGCAGCTCCTCTAAATTGCTATCTCGCCAGCAATCCGCCCGTCTCTCTTTCTCTCTCTCTCTTTTTTTTGTATTTTACTACAATCCCTTGAACTAAACGCTACTTAAATGAACTACGCGCACACATACGAAGGTATATAATCAGGGTGCAGATTTCACGAGTGGCTCTTCTTGATCCTGAGATGCGTGGTTTTACCCAGAGAAATCCGACCGAAAAATCGCGCTCTTCAGTCCAAGAGTCCTCTGCGATGTGGATTATGGGTGGAACAGATAATCGAATTGAGATCGACGTTACCGCGGTGAGATACGTTCGGTAGGATATTAGCGACGTTACACGTACGATTCGTCTGATATTAATCGCCGCAGCGGTTAGTAATAGCCATCGCGGGTACCGGGAATGCTAATTAGCACTCGTACTTATTGAAGCCGAGACTGAGCTTTTTCGTCCACATGTCGCGCTCGCCATTCGCCGTCTGTTGCGGCGCACCGAGTTAACGACCAATTGCGCGTTCAAAGAGAACGATGTCGCACCTGGCGAGGTGCGATAACTTATTCGCCGGCAAAAAGCCCCCGGGAACACGGGCAAAGGGCGTTATTTACCGGCGGCAATTATGCCTGTCTCCGAACTTCATTTGGCGACAGACCACGCGGGGCAGCGTCTACTTGCCAACGCGTTTCGAATTTTACGCTATCTGCCGCTATGACATTGTGACATAATTAGTATACGGTGCGCGTCATTTCGACGCAAACAGTTCCGAGGCTTCAAGGGGATTAAAACTTTCATGCGGTTGCGTTACGCGAACGCGTAACGGCATCCGGAAGCGGCGCAACGACTACTCGACTTTGCTTCCGGCGATTTTACACGCCAAGCGGAGAGGATTATTGCCTGGGTCGAAATTTGCAAGGATATTGTAGAATTGAAATTCCGAGGTTCAGAATAATACATTTATTCTCGTAGTTGAATATATGGTCTCGGTATGCAAATAAAAACTGGTATTAGATATCCGCTTCTGTTATTTGAAAATATATAAATACAATATCGGATGCATAATGCATCAAGAGATATTCTCAAGAATATCAAGAGTCGGGCTTATCAATGTTAACGACGTTTATCCTACGACAGACGTGGGGGGACGTGGCTTTACGTAGCTTTACGTGGTCTCGCTCCGGTGACGAATTAATTATTGAAATGTAAGCGTTGAGAGATTCATTACAGCCGATAAAATCGCTCGCGCATCGATAATTAATTTTCTCTTACGTAAAGCCGAGCGACTATAAATTTAACGACTCGCGATCGCTTATCCCGCCATCAAGCACTTCTGCGCGTCACTTCAGCTCACTTGATCTAACACGATCGCGCGATGTATCGCGCGCTTGCACTTGGACGAAAGATATTCAACCAACGATAATCAACCGATATTGTCGGCGGTTTGGCGAAATCGCTATTGCAACTCCAAATTTCATCCAGTCACGCGGCCTTGTGCGTCGAAGTCTCGTAGGACTTACACCGAAGATCGATCACGAGCACCTGTTTTAGTTTAATGCTAATCATTATTGATCACACCCCGTAATTAAATGGGTTGACGTATTCATAGAGAAGCAATCTATAGGGAGCTCTACGCACGGGGAGGGGGGGGGGGAAGAGAATGTAAAACAAAATGTGTAAGAAGCGTGAGGCGGAACGAGCGTCCGAACAAACTCGACATCGCGAATTTAAGATCGCGTGTCTACACGCAAATTTTCTCTCCGAGACAATCTCCCGAGACGATCTCTCTCCGGTCTCTAAAACGCAAGGCACTCGCGGTGTTTATCGCTTCATGAAATCTAATCCGATACGGTGCACGTTGTACTTACATAGCCGATAATATCGAGCAGTACGAAACATAAAGACCCGTTTCCCGAATCTCAAAGCGCATGGAACGGAGGGTGAGCTCCCCCACAGAGGAACGCGAAAGCTCTCAGAGGCGAAGCTCTCGGCATCGACGTTTAATACCGCCGATATCGAGCACAGCGCGTTAGCGTAGGTAGGCTCTTACCGGTGTCGTACAACGGGCACGGCATGTATCCGTAGCGCTGTTCGGGCTGCACAACGGACTTGCTCCGCTGTCCGCTGGTCATCGTGGCGAATTTGGTCACGTACTGCAGGAACTTGTCATAGAAGAGCAGGAAGGTCGTGCGGATTATCGTTAACGACGGTCCCGGGCCTCACGAGGCCTCCGAAAGAGGCGCGCGTCCACTTCGCCGGGGCTCCTTGTCGCCGTCCGTTGCAGGTACAGGACAATTACCCCGACGCGGTCACGAATGACTGCATCCCGCGACTGACGATTGCCGCTCGATGTACCAGCGCGGCACGACGCATCGGCTGCGATCAGACGAGAGGGGTGCACACGTGCACACATATACGGCGAATTAACCAATTAACACCGGCCACCGGCTCCCGGTGCCAATTAACCGAGATGGTCTCTCTCTCTCTCTCTCTCTGTCTCTCTCTCTCTCTCTCTCTCTCTCTCTCTCTCTCTCTCTCTCTCTCTCTCTCTCTCTCTCTCTCTCTCTCTCTCTCTCTCTCTCTCTCTCTCTCTCTCTCTCTCTCTCTCTCTCTCTCTCTCTCTCTCGTGGTCTTTCTCTTCCTCTTTCTCCTTCGCTCTTCTGCTCTCTCGTTCGCTTAAAGCCGAATGCACGCGCTGCCGCTTAATTAGCGCCGAAATAATTGGTCGTCGCTGCTTGTGCGCTCCCTTTCTTGCTTTCTTGCGTCGCCTTCCGCCGTTTTTCCGTGGCCGACCGACGATGATGTGCCTTGTATTCCTCTCATGTGCAACAAGAAACACGCGCGGATGTTACATGAGTATGCACAGAGAGAAAGAGAGAAAGCACCTCTTGATTAATTAAAGTGTGGACCACGGTGACACCGTGACACGTGAATTGCAAAGTATTTCTCGGGGAATGTCGTGAATTTAAGCGCTTTTACATCAAACGATTCTCTCACACGGATGTAGACTCGAATCTTTTCATTGATAGACGGATGAATGAAACATTTTCAGTTTTATTACGTTAGCTCGATTTTTTACCTGCACCCGTGTTTTTTTATTTGCCGTTGCATTTCACATGCGATATAGATGCCCCGCGCGCTCGCATTAATATTGATACTGAAAGTGAGATATTAACGCGATCATCTATTTCAATTAGTTCCTTCCATCGTGATCATCGTTGTAATCATGGTCTGCAGATACAATTAATACAAATATCACGCACATTTTTCGAAAGGCAAGGATAAAAATTTAGCACGAATTGATACATGAAATTAATAAAAATTTAGAGAGAGCTTTCTCGCTGAAACGTGCGATGCGAAATTTGGAAATAAATCTACTCTAAAAAAAAAAAGGAAAAAGAATGGTACACCTTAATTCAAATTAAATATCAATTTTTCAGGAAATCTAACTTATGTATTTGAGAGATATAATTATTTTCTGTATGTTTTTTCATTTGTATCATATGCAAAATATCTTACACGAAGTGTTTAAAGCGAGATGTTTAAAACGAGAATACCCGAAATCTCTCTCTCTCTCTCTCTCTCTCTCTCTCGAATTTTCTCGTATGCTCGCGAATTAGTGCTCGGCAAACTTCAACTTCGCGATCCGGTTAAACGTGGAATCTCGAGTCTGAAGTCGAAGTCGATGGGATTCTTAAAACCTTAGTAGGTTCACTTCTCATTCGGACCGAATAATATACGCGTTTCTCCGCCCTCACGATTCGTTCCGCTCATTAATCCGTTGTTCCTCGTCAAACGCTTCCAAGTACCTTTGGGTCCTCTTAGTACGCTCGATGTCCTGGGAGAAGAGAGATTTATCCTAGTACAGAGACTTCCGTGTCTTGTAGAGGAGTCCACGTCGAGTTTCTTAAAAAATGACTGCAATCTTGAAAAGTGGAATTAATCCCAGGGCGACTTTCGCGCTTCCGAAGTGGGCATTCTGAAGTCTTCATGCAAGTCGCCGCGCGGAGAGCACTCTTCTCTTGCTCGCGTTTAATCTATAAGTATACCACGTGGATTCGGTCGCTCGATTCGGCATCCTATCGGAACAGTGCGGGCTCTTCCTCGTCGACTTGTCCACCAGTCGCGACGCGAAGACGTCTCCGCACGCGTCGCCGTTCGTTTGCGTCAAACCACTGCGAACAGTACCACCGGCTTGTGCACGCGTGGATATCAACGTGCGTTTCCGTACGTGTGCGGATAGGAAAGCGCGACGAACCGCTCGGTGCACGGTCCGACGCTGTACTGGACCGAGTGAGGTGAAACGGAGAAAGGGAGGAGAAAGAGAGTGAGAGACGAAGAGAGTGAGTGCGCGAGAGATGGAGAGCCATAGGTGCGAAAGCAACGAAAACGGATGTAAAGGGTGAAAAGGGGCGGAAGGGAAGAGAGCGCGGAAAAACAGAGAGACAAGGAGTCGCGAAGGGACGAGAGCGACAGAGAGCCAGAGAGAGAGAGAGAGAGAGAGAGAGAGAGAGAGAGAAAGAGCAGAAGAGGTAGCTAATAGCGAACAGAAGGAACGAGAGGAAGAGTGAGGGAGGGTAAGGTTGAGAGAGAGAGAGAGAGAGAGAGAGAGAAGGTGAGAAAGGGGGATGCTGCGGTTGCGGCGCGGAAAATCGGTCTGTCTCACTCTAGCTTCGCCGCAACGCGTCGCGGCGCGCATCATGCCCCTTTCCGAGCCCCGAACGACCTACCACCCCCGCCTCATCCACTGCCCTCTTCTCCGCAGCCGCGAGAACCCCTACACCAACCCCCAGTTCCATGTCGCAATGTATCCGCAGTCGGAAGCAGAAAGCCCGGTGACTTCGAACCGGCACCGGCGACTCTCCGACGTTTTTTCCCTCACGACGACATCGTGCGCCTGTCGCTGTCGATGTCGAGTTCTCCTTCATGCAATATTCCTTTAATACCTTCATATATCACTACGGAAGACCAAGCATAGATGGTCAAAGTGAGCCGGCAACGCCGAACATAGCTCGGCTCGTTGTTATATCTTTATGCGCGTCGATGGTCGAACAAGGCGCGAATTACGAAATGCATTCTCTTTTGGAGAAATTTGGCAAGTTTGGTAATCCTCGAGGAGTAACAGTCTCGTAATTGCACCAGCTTGATATCCCTTCGCGAGTTAAAGTGCAGTTTGTGCGGCTTCAAGGCTAATGGACTTGGACTTCACAGCACTTCATCGATGAAAAATGATATTACACGAAAAAGAGAGGGATGCAACATACAAACACACGAACACACATTATTGTGTCTCGATATAACACCCGACGTGAAAACCTTTTCCACACGGTTTTCAGACGCGCAGTATTTTGAAACGTGAATGTAAAAGCGTGTTTCGAAATAGGAAAGAGTTATCGCTCGCAAAAAGGCTCGACGTCCTATACACTTGACGTATTAAACGCTAGAGGGAAAAGTGAGATACCGCTATAAACATGATTCGATTTGAAGCGACGCCAAGTGCTTTTTGCTTTTTGCTCGGCAGCTTGTTATTGCGGCAAGTGAGCGTCGTGAGCCAATGGACAAAATTGGTGCGGAAGTGGAAAGATACGCGAATAAACAGGAAATTGTGTTAACGGAGATATCGCCGGTCGACGGAGTGTTGTTTGCGACGAATCCTCATTCGCGGCGCGATTGAGAAAAACAATTACAGCGGCGGGGACCTTCGTGAGTTTTACGGCCAATTCGATAGAGCTGGATAGAGAAGGTGGTGATCATGGTCGTTATGGAAATACCTCGTAACGACGACGACGAGTCGCGGGCCGTTAAGCAGCAGATTGCTATTCCGCGCCGATAACGCGCTGACTTTGCGCGCTCACGGTTAACATAATCATTTATTTTAGCGGAAAAATTAATCGTGGCGATATCTCTCAGTCGTTTCCCTTCGGTCGCTCGGGGAATTTTACGGACGCGACAATCGTGCGCTCGAGACGGTGAGACAGAGGGAAGACCATGTTCTTCTCTCTTCAACGAATCGGGGCAATTTCGAACACGTGTAACTCATTACACGATATTTGCAGCGAACGTACGAAGGTTTTTGCACGAGGTTCTTGATCTGAATTCACCGGAATATTTTCTCTCTTTCTTTCTTCCTTCCTCTCGATCTCTCTTTTGATATGGTGTGTCAGATTGAAAAGCGAGGGAACTCCTCGTGCACGCGCGCGCGCGCGCGTGAAATATCGCTGCAATTTCGCGGAGAGCCGCACGGTTGGAAGCGGCGGTTCTAAGGATACGCACGGCTCGGAGAAAAAGTAGCGAGCACGCTCTTAATGAAAGAAATAATTTATGCCCTTGCTTGGAAAATCCCGCGCTTTCGCGCGTCTCGCACCTTCGCACTTGTACCTACCTGCTCGTGGCGCGTGCACTTAAATCGCGAAAATATGTCATCGAGTGATAAAACAGCCGCTGAAAGTCTTCCCGCGAGTTAGCTTTTATACATCTTCCCGATGCCTGATTAAAAAGCAAAATTCCGTCGCTGAAACACGACGGAACACGAGCGACAGGAACGAGATTGGTCAGCGAACAAGGTGGAGAACACCGTTGTTGAGCGCAGGGCGGTAATTTATGCCCCGGCACGGCCGCTCTCGAAGCAAAAAAAGAAAGACGAGACCCTGTCGTTACTGACGAAGGTACAGTCGGCGACCCAGCAGTAACAAAGCGACGAACAAGACCGCAGATAACAACGCGGCTGGCAATTTTACTTTTATGGCTTTAACTGCACGGCGGGTGCACCTCCTAATTTCTCCTACCGCCCGCCGCTGAGGTTAAAAATTGGCGGACGAGATAATTGAGGAAGAACGAGAAGAAATAGGAGAAAGACTTTAATCGGAAGAGTGTACAGGCAATAACAGGCGGACCGGCGAACAGCACTCTCGTAAATAGTTCCCTTAGTACAGCAGCCGTGTACCTTGGGAGGCTGAAGGGACACCTCGCGATAAATACCGCGAATCACCGCGATCGGCTAGATTGGCCTCGTTACTTGCGAAGATGCTTCGTCTTGTCTGGCCCAACCCCCGGAAGCCTAATTCGAGTTCCCCGGCTTTACCCTTTATCGGACAATGGCCCCGATAAAGCGTTGTTACGCGTTGCCGCGCTAAGCAGTCCAACATTGACAGAGATATCCCGGTCGACGACGACGACGAGTCTACGGCAAACACAGCGTGCTTGTCCTGCCTGCTTGCCTAGCAGCGGTTCTCGCGCCGGACGTACGTCCGCTATTCCGCGGCAAATAACTCGGCGCGCCGCGTCGTCGCTCCCGACACTTTGCATATGTGCCCGGGGAAAAACATCGTTTGCATCTCGCGAAGGTTTGTGCGAGGCTCCGCCTCGGCCGCGCTTCGCCTCCGTCGCGCCTGTCGTGCTCGCGTATCTCTTTGCGCGTAAATATGTTTGCACTCGCGGTATCTCATTACAAAGGGGATCGACGAGCGGCGAGATAATTCACGATTTCGTGCGTCGCGCGCTGGCATGATGCACATCCTCCCAGGAGGCGGAAGTTGCTGACTTTGACGTATTGGCGAAGGTCTGTCACATGGGACGCCGACTGTCACCGTGTTCCCCGCGGCTGAATGCATCAGCCCGCGAGTCGCTCGAACGTAAATTTGTACAAAGTTGCCCGATACAGCGCGCGCGTGCGCGCGGCTTTGTGTGCGATTTTAAACGCACGATTAATTAACGCGCGTTAGTTCACCGACTCTTGTTCGCGGTGAATAATTATTCGCCGTTCCTCTCGCGCCGATAGAATTCGATGATTTCCCTCGATATTTTAGCCCCGTAGAGTTCATTCCGAGGCTCGCAGGGGAGGACGACAATGCGCGCGTACCGGCGCGAGCCTTGCGAGGAAGGAGGCGCAGTATTTTGCCAATATTTCGGCGGATCTTGCAGATGAAAAATTAGAGCGCGGTAGGTACGAGGGAGACCTCGACGACGAAACGATGGTATCTTCCTTAAGGCACTTTAATCCGTGGACTTATTGCACATGATCTTGTCCGCCACGACCGCCGAACGAGTCGGAATCGTTTCCGCGGCGCTCGGTCGAGTCGTCCTGCGAATAGAAAGTAGAGCGGATCGCGCGATCCCGATCTTACGGAAGACCTTTTACGTGCGGTGGAAATGAGACCGCCCGTTTTCCGGGCGCTCCTGAGGTTTCCTGAGATACGCGCGCACGAATCGAAGAGAATACTATGTAACATATACGTAGCGCAAGTGTCAGCGATTAGGAACACTAGGAACGGATTTCACTTTTGAGCAACTTCTTTTTTAAAGAACTAACGGATAAAACGCCACAACGATCATGAACAATGGGTACTCGAGTCGGCCGCTTTCGAAATCGACGGAATCCTTCGCGTGATTTCGCGCGACGCCGTCGCGGCGACCGAACGGAACGGGGCTCGTCTCGACGTCGAGAGCCATCTCCGAGGCTCATGTACGAGACATTTTTCACGGCGTTGAGGAACGCCCGCGCGAGGTGTATTACTCATAAGGATCGACGCGTGCTGGTCGTTGCCAGGCCAAGGGGGAAGATCGAACATTGTGCGCGTCTCGCGTCGAGACAAATCGTCGAGTCTCGCGAGAGCGAGCGGTCGATCGATCGCGATCGACGGGTCTTCCGTTCTGTCTCGCGTGTCCCGCAGCGAAGTGTTCCGCCGCTCTCGAAAGCGTGGATGGAATGACACACTTATAAATAACATTATATCGGAAGATACGCACTTCCCGCTGAGATTATTTTCGCGCTCGTGTGTGACGCGCACGCAGCAAGTACAAATGCCTTCCGGCGGCGCGCGGTTAACCGCTTAACGCGACGACGATGTCGTGCACAGCACGAGTGCGCGAGTCGCTAGGTTTCGAATTCATCTCTGCGACTCTCTCGCGGAATTACACACAAGAGTGTGAGTGGCTAACAATGCTTACAAATGCTTACGTAAAATCTCCTCATATAAAAAGGCTAAGCTATATGTAATGCGCGTGTGTGGCAGTTTGATTTCGGTAGAATGTACACGGAAGAAAAGATCTCGCTTTTATACATATGATACAAATTCACTTTCATGTATATAAAAAATTTCATTTTTATGCGCGTACATAATTCGAATAAAGACCAGACAAAACCGAAAGACTCGAGGGCGATATCTCCGTTATCGCGAGCGGAAAGCTTCCGCCTGAACATTCGGCTGCTTTCAGACTCGGCCGGGAAGGAACCGAGGAACAATAGACTCCACGGAGGGAATCTCCTTCCGCGGAAATCTTTCCGCTCTTGAAATCGAGTGTGTACACGTGCGTGCGTGTGTGTGTGTGTGTGTGTGTGTGTGTGTGTGTTCGTCTGGCCGCTGGAGATAACAGAAAAGCAGTTACACGATCCGAGTACACTTTTCCCGTGTACACACGTAACATTATGCGACAAACAAACAGCGCGCACGTTAAGCTAGATCGATGTTATCTGTGAAAAACAAAAAGCTCTTGGCTTCTTTCGGGAGGAATATATGAAGTACGAACTAATTGGTAGCCGTAGCTCGCTCGTAAAACGACTTCCATCCGTTATGTACACGACTCCGCTGTCTCGCGCTCGACCCGCGACGCGAGTCCGCGAATTGAGTTTCAACTTGTCACGCGAAAACTCGAAACACACGGAAACACTCGAAACGCGAAACGACGAAACACACAGGGCGCTTCGTCTCGCACCCGCCGACGGCGGTGAGACGGCGAAGACACGGAGGGAGATTAGCATAATTGAATTCGCGCGACAAGGCGGGACGACAAAGGTCCCGCCGAGGCGATCGACCCTTCTCGTTCAGTCGACAGAAGGTCACTTTTGGTGATGGAAGGCACGTGTTCGGCACGTGAAGAATCGGCGCTGCTCTTTCATCGTTATTCTTCCTCCAGGTACACGATCTGCTGATTTTGCATTTCGCCCGAGCCGCGAGCGGAGTTCCTGCCGATCGCGCGCGAACGCGAGATCGCTCGTTTTCCCATGGACGTGCGGCGCGCCTCGCGAGCGTGCGATGACGATTGTGTTGTCGACTCGAGAGCGCTCGCTTATAAATTATTATGCATTAATATGTACAACATACGCAGCGCGCCCGATCACGCGCGCGCTCACGTCTGCCGAGTATGATCTCTACGGTGTGTGGCGTTTTGCGCCTTCGATCAGGACTTGGAGGGATCGCGGGCGGCCGGGTTCTGCTCGCCGAGCCTCTCCCACGTGTTGATCCTCTTGAGCGGGTAACAAATCACCGCCGACACGAGTATCAGGCTGCCAGACAGGTAGAACGACGCGTCGTAGCTCCCGGTCGCATCCATGAACGCACCTGCATAACAGAGTCGTGGTCGTTGAGCGAGTTCACTCGTGACGAAGGCATCGCACGCGTCCGGCGATGGGAGGCACGCACCGATAATGAATAACTCTCTGACGAGTGGCATAAACAATTCCTAGAATCGCGGAAGGCGCGTCGTCGCGGTTGCTTCTCACGTGAGCGACAGATAGAGATCGGATTAGAATCGGATGAAAATTCCCGCGATAAGATTCACGTCGGTGACGTGGCGCGGCGCGTCTTGTCACCTTTAATTAAAGCATCCCGCGCCTTGTCCGGCGGGATTTTCGTCCGACGGCAACGCTGTTTGCCGAAGTACATAACCCGAAGAGTGATCGATATTTTCTAATTACCTGCGAGAGGCGCGCCCATAGCCGCCGCCACGCCTTGAAACAGAAGGAGCAGTCCGAAAGCGTTCGTCAGCTTTTCCAAGCCCAACAGATCCACCACGAGGATCGATCTCAAAGAGGCGAACACGGCTGTGCGCACACAAGGGAGAATAATTAAGTATATATATGCTGTGCGCGCCATAAATCGCCGTGAAACTGTCCGGCGCGAGGAGTCTAAGTGAAAACGCATCGTAAAATGAGTCGCGGCACGATAAGTCGCGTCTGCGGCAGACTCGCGGCGGAAATTTCAGAAGTTAACGCTCGCGGACTTACTATAATCGCCCACTTACATATACTCAGGCCGAAGCCGGCCGCATAGAAGAATTGATATCCCTCCGTCAGGGAGAAGCCGGAGAATATGGTGAGCAAACCGCCGATGCTGATAAACACGTTGTTCACGACCAGAGCGTTAACCCCGGGCAGGCTGCTCGCTAAGCCGCAAACGATACGACCGATGGTATTGCCGATGCCGATTACCGAAACGAGGAACATCGCCGTCGAGGCATCGATGTTGGCCTTTATGGCTCGATCTGCAAATAGGTCGGCTAATGAGCGTCGATTGTTTGGCGTGCGGATTAGAACAATATGACGATTAAAGGTTCAACGATAAGATAGAACGATAAGAATCTCTCTCTCTCTCTCTCTCTCTCTCTCTCTCTCTCTCTCTCTCTCTCTCTCGCTCTCTCTCGCTCTCTCTCTCTCGCTCTGTTACGCTTGTCAAAGAGACTGCATATCATGAGTGTAATCTTATCTGAATGTTATGAATCTTCAATCGTCACGTTGTCGAGAGAATCGCTCGCTGGGGAAAATTGCTCGGCTCTGAGAATTCCCTGGGAGAGATCGTGCTCTCCTCGTCAAAGAGATTTTTCAAAGGACATGTGTATTACTGATCAGAGCCGATACACGTACCCGGCACATACATGAAAGGCGTGTAAAAGCCCATCATGGTGAGCCCACCGGAGATAGCGAGTATCAGGAAGGATGGACTCTTGAGGAGGCTGAGGTCGAGCATCGTGGTCAGAATACGACGCACGCTTTCGGGACACAGGTAGCAGCTTCCGCTTTCCTCCTCCGCGACGTCCGTCGCCGTTGGCAGCCGCGTCACTGACATGTGATAACCGACCGACGATTGCTGCGAAGACGCAATTTCGCGATATCTTAAGTAGAACAGTTTATCTGCTATCCGGTTGGCAACGTTAGATTCATAGAACCGGAATTAGCGAACGGAATTATCGCTAGACCTTCGACTCGTGGATTTTATTTTTCGTTTCCGCAAAAATTATCTGAAAAGTTTCTTTCTTTCTTTCTTTCTTTCTTTTTTTTTTATAATGAACACTTGCAAGAGCGATAGTGAAAATTGCTGTGCGATCGATCGAAAATTGCTGTGCGGTGCTCCTTCGTGGGAACATTCGCGGGATAGTTACCTGCGATCTGTAGTGAGGTAATCTATTTAAAGAGCCGCCGTAAAAGATGTCGTCTCTGTAAAACGGTCTCTGCGGGTCCTTACTCGCTTGATTTCGCTTGCCCGATCTGAGAGACTTCTGACTGCATTCCGAATCCGTTCGCAGGCGTCTGCCACTGATGGTGTGCCGGCGGGTCTGAAACATTGGTCGAAGTGCGTTAAAGTGCACGGACCTTGCGCGATACCTCGCATCGCCAGTCGTGCGTATTATCCCGGAAAATATGTCAGTCATAGAAAAATACGAATTAATATCGCGTCGGGTCGCGCGATCTTAGAACGATAACGCGTCAAGTGTCAATTGCGTCGTGACGATTGTTTTCACGGACGAGTACGACGGAGATAGAGACGCTTAGGAACCCATAAATAATTCGTGACTCGATTTGGAAGATTTTCCAGGTCAGAGAGTTGACGTTTATAGCCTCGGAAGCACTAAATTCTCCGCTCTTGGCAAAAGTCTCGGACTAGTCTCTTTTTCTCGTAACACGTCGCGTGATACATTCTGGATGCTCTTTGAAAACAACAAGCGAGAAGAATGAATCTCACGAGAGAAGGAGGAAGAGAGAGGGAGAGAGAATGAGAGAGAAAGGCAGGACTAACAGCGGTCTTGGATCATCGATCAAGTTCAACGCGATGTCTCAATATTTTCGCTAACTTTGTAGTTCTTAATCGACCACCACGTGAACGATCGTTTAACCTTTCGCCGCGACGGATAACCCCCGATCGAGATCGAACGAGTAGAGAACGAACATCGTCCGGACGCGCTCTCGCGCGTCGTTTTCTGGTACCGCCGATATCTCGGGCGCTACCGAGCGAGAAGTTATCTTCCTTAATCTTTGAATTTCTAATGAATCCCACTCGACGGGCCAACCGTTTCGACCCGACACGGCTATCCCCCGGCGAGGCCGGCTCGAAAATACGGCTGAATTTTCCGTCCATCTGAAACACCTTACGTATCGATCTCACCGTCGGTACTTTGCCGTTCAGCCGCTCCAAGTCGCCGCTGAGCAAATTGTTCTCCTCGGCGATCTTCTCTTCGTTATTTATGACATCCAAGTCGGGATAGGTCGGCACAGACAGCCGTTTCTCTGAACTGCTCACCTTCTTCTCCAGGGCCTGAGCCTCCACGTGCATCTTATTCAGCGAGTGCAGGGACTTGGACGCGCTGAAATCGAAACCGATGAGCCTTGATCTGCACGCGCGTGCGAGAGAGAGAGAGAGAGAGAGAGAGAAAGAGAGAGCGTGACTACCCCCGGGGCTCATTACTTTACTATATTTGGGCTGCTGCCGAGCATCTCGGCCGCCGTCGGATATTCCGTATTATTGTTCGTGCCGAAGAAGCGGCTTCTGTTCGGTTGCACGCAGTGCAACGAGGCCGTCGACACGCCCTTCCCCATCAGCGTGCTTTTCACCTCGAGCGTGGCGTTCTCCGGGGTGGACTTCACTTTTATCCTCGTCGGCTTCAAGGGTCGGAACATGGCGCCGAATATAGCACAATTCAGCAGCATGCCTGCAAACGCCACCCGCGAGTCACTTCTCCTCGTCCATTCAACTGTTATGCCATTTTGCTTAAAATTCGCGTCGCCGGCGCGATCCATCTCTTCGCGCGGAGAATTGCGTTTACGAGTTGCGTGACAAGTCGCCAGTCGCCGAACGCCGCTCGCTATTCATTGTATAGTCCCGCGAGATACAGACTCCCTCCAGGTGTCGCGAGGATAATATATTTGACAGTTGATTACACGCACATCAACGTATCGCCGGTCACGGACTCGAGACGCGGCGGAAAGCGCGAGCGTTTCGCGCGGTTTCGCAAGTGACTTTTCAATTAAACGGCACCTCGGTCGCGAACTTGTCTCGCGCGCGGCAAACGATATGCGCGGCTTAATCGCATGTTATTTCATCAGATCCGCGGCGCGAGCCTTTATTACATTATCGAATCAAGCGCCCGCGACGCAGCGTGTTATTAGCTGGGGAAAAGCCGCTGCCGCCGTTTCCAACGATGAGAGAACGCAGATAAGAATGCGAGACACAGGGAATTTGATTGAAAGTTTAATTGGGAAAAAATTCCGGCAAGGTTGCTCGCTGCGCCTTACGCTTGCGCAAGGCGCGGATGACTGCGCATATCGCTCGCGCGATGGAAAGCTGAATGAACACGTCCAACGGCGTCCGCGGCGAGGAAAATGTTTCAGCAGCAAACGGACCGTGAGTCCTCCGCGCGAAACGAAAATCGACGATCTCGACCGTATCATGAGGTTCATGAAAAGCATGTATTCTAATCGAAAGAGGGAGATCCGCAGCCCTTGAAATACGTCCGACGCGGTCGCGCTCGATGAAGTAATACTCACCCGCTTGGAAGAGCAGCGCGCCTCTCCAGCCGAAGTTCTTCACGAGCAGATCGGAGATCGGCGCGAGCAGGAACGCGCCGATGCCAGATCCGCACACCGCGATACCGGTAGCCAGGGCGCGCCATCTTTCGAAGTAAAAGCCGGTCGTAATCACGGCCGGCACGTATATCAGGCCCGCTCCAATACCGCCTGATTTCCCCGGGAGAGAATGAAAGAAAAGGAGAGAAAATCATTTGCGATGCAGCTCGAATTTCGTGGGTCGCGATACTCCTCTCAGGGTCTCGACGTGCGCCACTCTGATCATGCGGAAAGCATTCCGCATGATCACGAGAAAAAAGAGGAAAGAAAAAGGGAGACCCGAGAGCATGGGGGGAAAACTGCCCACACGCAGAGAGAGAGAGAGAGAGAGAGAGAGAGAGAGAGAGAGAGAGAGAGAGAGAGAGAGAGAGAGAGAGGAACTTACCGATGCAGCCGTAAGAGACGTAGAGGAACTCGATGGAAGTGCTGAAGTACGAGAGGACGAATGCGCTGCAGCTCACGATACTTCCTAATATCGCGACCAGCCTGAAACCGTATCGATTGGCGAGAGCGGACACGAAGGGACCTGGAAAAATTGGTAATTCGGTCGTCGCGACGGAGTCTCCTCTCCTCTCCTCTGTCGTCGACTGCGAGCTCTTCGCGTTAACCTTCGAGTAATCGATGTGTGCGTGCGTACGTGTCGCAGACGGAGACGTGTAAATCATGCTCGTTACACCTTGATTATCGATTCCCTCTTAATCGTTACTTTACTCCACCTCAAGCTGTGTTAACCGCTCTCGGTCAGGCGGTATGCCAACCTGCGGTGGGAATCTGTCGCGCGTTTGTAAAACGCGTCCATAATTGACAGTCCGACAATCAGTCGAATTCGCGGGGAGAGACAGTACGCGCGCGTACTGCCCGCATGAGCGATACGGACACAATGGCCGCGCCAAAGCCGCCGCGTTGCATAACGAAAAGTGGCGACGGCCACGTACGTATTTTGCAAGTACAAAAAGCTACGTCGCTAGTAATTGTTACTTGCTGTCGCCTATCTTGCAGGAGGTTAATTTTTTAATTGCGCGTCAAGTACACACACGAGGCCGCGTCCACGTGTGCCGCGCGCCGCTCTGCTCTTAATTCGCGGAGCAGGGGTCGCAAACAGTTTCCGGAGTATTAAGGATAAATTGCGAGAAAGTAGCTTACATTGCTCTTCATCATCGCGGGGAGTTAAGCGCTAGTTAAGCGCAATTTTCGCGAGCATTGCCGGACCGATTACAGAGGCGCGTGTCGCACGCGCGCGAGGGATTCCCGCGGTGTGTAATTTCCGCGTAAATGAACCGCCGGCGCCGTCGTTTCGCCCCCTTTCGGATCTTACGCTTACGTGCGTATCACCGCGCGACGACAACGTCCGGCTACGCACTTGACGCGCGGAGCGCGTCCACACGTCGAATCGTTCATTATCGATGTCCTTTCGTGAATTCGGAGTCGCGCGAATCGATATTGCGTCAGCCCGAGCGGAAATGTTCTTTCCCGCTCGTTTCTTTCCCGGACTTTTCGCAGCTGCGAAAATCTCCACCCCCCCCATCCTCTACCGCGCCCCATCATGTCGCTAACGCGCGTAACGCGTGTAATTTTTATCGGCGCGATAAGCATCGGGAAGATTCCGAAAGCACGACGACGAGAATATTATGCCGCGAAACATTTTACAAACAGACTTATCAGTTCGGCGCACACTCGTCGGCTATCGTTTTATCACGTGTTTTGGGAATTTTGTAAGAAAAGAAAGAGGAGAAAGAAACATACTGCGCGCCTGCGATGGGCGCAGGGAAGAGAGGTACGTGTCTTCGGAATAGATATCTCAATCGCGCGAGCGAATTCACCGATTAACGACTAACCGCCTCCTCACGTCCCCTCCTCGCCGCCGCTCGGCCTCTCCTCCTCCTCCTCTTCGCGCCTTATGTTTACGCTCCGCTGTCTCTAAGAACAAATCTGGCGGAATCAACTGGCGAAGATACACAATCTCTGTTTGTATTGATTGTTCATTATGTCGCATTTACTTCGCTATTACGCAGCAGCAGCGCGCCGACACTGATCAAATACATTCTCCCGGATACAACTGTGTCGTTATGCAAATCCTCATCCGTCATCTGATCGTTAAGTTCGCCGGCGAGGAAACGCACGCTCGAGATCTCGCGTGCCGTTGCGGCACGAACGGCCCGGCGCGGCGGGGCCGTTACGTGTCGTGCAGTTCCGAATTTTTCTATTGTACTTTGGCTGAACACGTCGCGGGCTCGGCCGATTGCCGAGTTGCAAGCGCGGGACGATGATCCAGATTTAATATACAGGCGTCGTGTTGTGATCGGTTATTATTACGCTACTAACCAGCCATGAGGTAAAATCCAGTTTGCAACGAGCCGACGAGAGCGACTCTCGCTTTCGACACGGCGAACGCGTTCGCGATGTCGTTGAGGAACACGCCGAAGCTGAAGATGATGCCGTCGACGAAGAGGTTGCACATGAAGGAGGCCGCGACGATCACCCAGCCCCATCCCCCGTCGGGTGGCACCACCATTTCCACCTCGATGGCCTGCCGACAGAATGACGCGCTCGCGAAATTATCACGATCGGGAGGAAATATGTATGTAAGGCGAGCGAGCTCGTCTTCATCTGATCGTGAGGACGACGAGTATCTCGAGCGAGCGCGACGCTCTTTTCCTTGGGATTTACATCGTCCGCGTGCATACTTGAAATATCTCAAACGCGATTAGCATTCGAGCGTTTTAAAAGTCTACTAACTGCGATTCTCTCCTCTCTTCTCTCTCCTCTCTCCTCTCTCCTCTCTCCTCTCCTCCTCGTTTGAGTCTTCCTTTGGAGGAACAGGTACTTACGTCCGTTTGAAAGAAGGAAGGCTAGGTCCGGTGTTCGCATTTGCATATAAAAATAAAGCGGACTGACGATCGCGCGACTCGGAACAGCAGATCGGAATCCGCGCCGTGATCCAATCCTCTCGGAAGCGCGAAATCAAAGAAAACTCGCCGCCGGGCTTCGAATTTATACGGGCGAGCTCGTTAATGGGAATTAAAAGCCTATCGTTTCTAATTAGTATGGAAATTTGCGCAGCCGACGTGCGCCTGATTGTGAAAGAAATCGAGGCCTTGTTTAAACAGCCACGAAATCAGAAGCGTTTAAAATTAGAGAACGCGCCGATATGCGTTATCCGGCGATAAGCTGGCGATAAACTAACAGTTGTTATTATCGCGTAATGTGTGTCAGAGTTCTAATTCGCACAAGACAGAGTGGATCGCTTCGCGAGAAGCCGGCCCGGAGGTTTGTGTTTCATGAAACTGGCAAAAAGAACACGCGCTTAATGACTTTCTCGTGGAAATCGCCGGAATTGCCTCGCTCATAATCGCGTTTAGCAACAACTGCGCCGTTCTCGTTCTCGCAAAGATTCGGAGGCTCGATTGCGTTGGCGTGAAAATCCGCGCGCCGTCGTATCGCGCGATTGCCCGAGTGTTAGGAGCTCTCCTCGCAGCTCCACTATCGATAAATTTCACGGGGGGATAATCATCGCGTGGGAGCTGCTTTTTCGCTCCCCGGAAAACACGGATACATACGATGTATGTATAACGAGACTAGTTCGCAGCGGCGGCTCGAGGTCATTTAATTCGCGACGACTGTCCGTCGAAATTTCGACATCAGCGTTCGCTTCATGGAAATTCACAAGGTGCTAAGGTCAAGGCCGCTCAGAAAGTCATCTCCTTAGTATATTTCGGTCGATTCGTCGTGACCCAAACTTCGAAAGTTATCAATCCGCCGCGAGCGTCGTGGTGTCGCCTGTGAATCGTCGCGGACGGTGAAAATTTGCCAGCGATGGCCGCGACGCTGGATCATAAAATAGCACTTTTTCGTCCGATAATAGTCCGAGGGGGAAGCGAAATAACGGTGTAACACATTAAGCGATTGCGCATATTATCGTCGTGAGGTCGTTTAAGAAAAAGAAAGGAGGGAGGAAAAGGAGAGAAAATATCATAACTCGAAAATAAACGTTGCTTCGTGCAAGCGAATGCACTACGATTGCGCGTTCTCTTATCGTTTGTGAAGTCGCTTGAGAAAAAGAAAAGAGGGAGAGAGAGAGAGAGAGAGAGAGAGAGAGAGAGAGAGAGAAAATATCATAACTTGAAAATAACGTTACTTCGTGCAAGTGGTCTTTCCTCAATGACCTGAATCGATTAATTACGGAGACACGAGGGTAGGAAAGTTTATCTTTCTCGTCTTCAACGCGAGGCAACGCTCGTCCCATAATTCAGGAAATCGTCGCGAAAGCGGCTCGTCGACCAGGAAAACGTGCTGTCCGTCCAGGCGTTCGAGCGCGAAATGCCGATACCAGGTTCTAGGCTCGCCTGAAAGTCCCATTATTCGCGCAAGCGACGCGTATCGTTGTCGTCGGTCGACGACACACACATACAGAAATCGACGGGCCGGTTTTATTTATTATCGCTCACGATGCGAAAGCAGAGACCGACGCGGGGGCGTCCGCGCTTGACTTCGAGAGAGGCGAGAGGATTGATAAGGGAAAAAATTGAGCACGGAACGCGGTATCCGCCCCTGGGATGACCCACAGCGCGAGACAACGCCTATCGGTCCATTATGTGTCGCAAATAAGGCGATATCGCGCTTTTGCACTTTACGACGAGAGCCGCCCGTCGCTCTTAACTCGAGCACACTGATCGTCGCGCAGCGAGACGACACGGCTCGGGCGAGTCGTGCGATGCGACTTTTTGCAGCTTTGCATTTTGACACACCTACAACGCGCTTACTTGCTCGCTTGCGAGCATGCGAGCGAGAGCGCGACACAGCTAGGCCTCTCTCACCTCGTCATTGTTGTTGTCGTTGACGTCCTCGAGCTGCAGCTCCTCGTTCTTGGTGCAGCCGCGGCCGTTTTGCTGCGGCTTGCCCGCAGAAACCTGCTCATCCACTTTGCTCTGCGTCGTCGACATCGTCCTGGTCGAATGTCTGAAAACACAACGAGACGCAGAATATGAGACTGCGAAATATGCACGTAATGAGGACGGACGGAGTAGTTATACGCGTCCGACGGTGGAATTCAGTTACTACAGGATGCTGACAAGGCGCGTTCGGAATTTGAAAGTGAGAAGAGTTCCCGTAAAAATGGGTCTCTCGCTTTCCCTCTTACTCTATGTTCCTCTCTCTCTCTCTCTCTCTCTCTCTCTCTCTCTCTCTCTCTCTCTCTCTCTCTCTCTCTCTCTCTCTCTCTCTCTCTCTCTCTCTCTTTCTCTGAAGAGCTTCCTTTTGTTACACGAAAGATCGGGAATCAGTTCGCTGCTTCGCGAACTCCGAGCGGATTGCCACATGTTTCAGGAGACTTGCCGCAAGTGCCGATGCTTTACGCAGCATTAGCAGAGAGAATGAAATGTAGAGACGGATAAAGAGATTTGTCGATCTTTCTTATGACATTCCGCGTTTCCACCGAGACACACCAACGATCGTGGCTCGAAGTAACGTCGCTTGAAATTAGCCCGAGCAATATTCGAAGCGACGCACGGCCATACTTGATTACGAATCGTAACATGATCGAAGTTGAACGCGCGAATATATCGACGCGCGTCTGATCTGTTCAATAGAGTTTATTCCGTAGAAGGAATGCAAGGCGACGTTTCGGATAGCTCGTCTCTCCCTGTCTCGTCGATCTAAAGTGTATGAGCGCGAGTCATCGTGCGAAATACATCAATCATCAAGACTGTACCCACAAAACATTTCAAATCATGTCTACCTCGGCGAAGGAAAAGATGGGATACGTTTCGTAGATGAAAAGCAACACCTCGAATCGCGGTACGCTCTTCTCTCGGTGCCGAAAGAATCAAAGCCACGTGTGAAATCCGAGCACTTTCCTCAGATTAGCAGGATGTCGTGGAAACACGGATCTTTCTTCTCAGGGAGTTTTCTCACGAGCTTCGAACGTGCGTAAAACAACCCGTGGATAGAATCAAGTTAAAGCCGAACTGTCTCTCGGTGTGTGTTTGTAAACCGCTTTGTAAACCAAAAAGACATTCACGAATAGAGCGAAGAGAGAATCCGCGAGAAATTCGTGGAAAATTCGACGAGGATTTTGTCCTCACGCTCAAACTTTGAAATTGAAACGCGTCTCGTCAGACTTTCGTCGTCTAATTAGAATTATCAACCGGCTACCGACGCGCGCAATTGGGTTCAAGTAATAATTATTGTCCATGCTCTTCTTGCAATCGATTAAATGACTGATAATTAAGAGGAGTCATTGACTCTCTTCAATAGCTCAATTCGCGTATGATTGATCGAATCGATTATATCATCGGCACGTGCGATCTCAGAATAAATATCTCAACAATGTGTCGTTTCTTATTTAGAACCTCAAGATGACATCCGCGTTATATGAAAACACGTAAGAATTAATTCGATATTCTGTCAAAACACAGCAAGTATTTTGCACGAGGAAATCACTTCTTGTTTGCGGAATTTTTAAGTGGTATATTTAGAATCGACTTTTTATATCAAAGACGTAGAGGAAAGTCGTCACATGTTTTCAATCCTTCTCACACTTCAAATGTGTTTTCGCGCGTATATCGTCAATATATCAACATTTTAATCCGGATTTAATGATATTAAATAACGAGCGAGTTCTGCCGTTTGTTTGCGATTTGCAAGTTGAAAATAAGTCCCGTGATTTCATGCGTTTACACGGCTAAATCACACAAAATCGCGTCTGACCACTGATGAAATATCGATCCTCTAAATCGGTCAATTAGTTTTGGATCAAAAGACGATTCGATAAGTCCGAGATGATCTGTGCGGGCGAATGAGGAGAGATTACAACGATGATACTCACTAGCCACCTATCTGATGGACGTTTGTGAAGAAACGGCGAAGTCGACATTATAATGATGTTTAGCACGTCTGAAGTGTCGAACCGTGTATCTTGCGTGTATCTCGCGTCTTACAAATTGACGATAAGATACGACCGAGAAAATATTCCTGATACAACATACAAACAACCTCTTAAATTCCGGTGCGTTCGGTTTATATTCGGTTTATATTGCGCTGTTTTATCACCGATCTCGCTGTTTCTTTCTCGCCGCGCTTCTTCTCCTCCTTCTGTTCCTTTTTTCGGGATCTTTTATTGGGCCGCGCGATGCATCGCGTGATTATGATAACTGTCAGATAAAGCGTCGGGGGCGATTAAGAATTACGACCAACCGCGCGAGCGACGCGACGCGACGCGACGCGACGGAGGAGCCTGAATATTGTCGTGCAATTTCCACAGCTTTGGCAGCTATCATGCAAACAGGATTGTGTAAACCTTGCCAATTGATAACGGATATGTTTATTTTTAACATGGCTTCGCTCTCTCGGGAGCCCCGCGCTTACGATAAATGCCGCGCTTGCATGAAATGAACCGAGCGTATCAAACGCCAACGGCGTGTCACCGCGCCGGCCGATGGCAGTCTGCACAGAAGGAGAAAGTAAATTCAGTAATCGAAACTGTAACTCTCCGTTCCACTTTTCCCCCGGCTGTCCTTGATCGATTCTGTCTCGTCGAGAATGACCTCCCCATAACGCGCCTCGCTAAATTCGCCGCGGGACCCTGAGACCGATAGAAATTGCGCGGACTTTGGGCGGCGCGCTCCGGAACGGAACAATGTAACATAACAGCACTGCGACGTGTGTCCATAGCTATTAGCTGTCTGAATCTTTCGCTGTGCCCGTCGCCTTGAGTTCCCGCACGCGTGTCCTCCGCCCCGGCAAATATTCTCCATTATTACGCAACGATCTCGCGTGCGCGCACTCTTTCGCGCGCGCGCGAGATGTTTTGATCGCGGCGACGATTTTTGCGCAGCAGGCGCGATAAAGCGCGCCGTTTATCCGGGTTGGAAAAAGCGCGATTGCAAGCGCGGAAAATATTTTCGCGGAGTACCAGCCGTGCGCGATATTGCGTCCGTGACAAGTACGGCCGGTAATTACGAAGCTATGCGCGACGATAGGGAATGTAGATAACAACGCGACATACTTAATTCATGAGCTGTGCGATTTCAGATTTTAATCGGAAACGCGCGAGCGCGCGTGCTGTACTCCGCAGATTACGACCGCGCTGTCCGTACCTCGCGACGGTATTACATCCGCGACGATTGGCTTTCACAGTAAAAGATCGCTTAATCGCGGTCGGTTAATCCCGTTATCGAGCCCTCGGCATCCCGCTCGGATTACAAATCCGAGCCAAAACATCAAAGCGCGCAGCTCAGAAATCCGCGCGACGTCGAATTTGAAATCGTTCCTCTCAGCCAGAGGACGAAAGAGGGAGGGAGGGAGGGAGGGAGGGAGGGAGGGAGGGAGGGAGAGAGAGAGAGAGAGAGAGAGAGAAAGCGCCCAACAGAATAACGAAAACTCATTGTCATTTTAATGCAAAAGACCCACGTGAGAACGATTACAAAGTGACTCACCGCGGCGGAACGGAAAAATGGAACGGCGCGAGGAGCGCGAGCGCGAGTGCGAACGTGTGTCCTCGCGATAATCGCTGCTCTAGAAACGAGCAAACGAGGAGGGTGAGGCGGGGAAAGGGGCAGAGGAGAGGTGCTGGTTATAACAGAGCGCTGATTACCTCCTTAAGTTGCCGGAGATAAATCATTATTACCGCGCCGGACAATGCGAGATTCTGCTAAACCGCTGACGATAAATTATCCCCACGTTGACTGGGGATACGCAACCCTCTCGTGAAGCGCGCGACTCGCGGCTTTCTCCACCCGATAAAACGCTAATAAAATAACGCGGCCGTATTGCAGCCCCGCGCACGTCGTGCGTAAACAACACGTGAACGGCATGAAGCGCTGCGCCGCATCGGGACTGCAATAAATTATCGCCGCGCTTCAAAGGAAATTATCGTTCGCGGCCAGATAATGAGAAAATCAAATGGCCCGTCGGCGCGATAATCGCGCGCGATGTGTAACCGGCTCTCTTTCTCCGTTCTCGTCTGGCATCGTCAAACAACGGCGAGCTCGATCATCTCGCACCCGTCGTCGTCTTCCTGGAAGGAAGGGTTGCGACGCACTGCCGATTAGCGCGTGTCCGATTAGCGCGCGAACAACGGTCGGCATTGTGATCGATCGTTTCTCCAAAGGGATGCAAAGAAGAAAGAGATACGATGGAAAACAAAGAGGAAAGGAAAAGAGAGAATCTCCCGCGCGAACATGCACGCCGGTGCAGCGGCGTGCCACGTTGGTATCTGAAGAGTAAATAATTACCGCGGAACTTGTCGACTTTGCGCGTAAATTATGCAAAAGCGTCAAAAGCGAATGCGCGTTGCGCTGTTTCCCGTTTCCCACGGACGATAAGCGTGTCTTTTGTGTAATCGTTCGGTCACTTTGTACGTTCTGACATGTCGCACCGTATTACCGCGTAATCTTGAGATGAAACGGAGGTCACGCACAAATTTCTCACGGCGGCCCGGCGCGGCGTCTAGACCGCTCCAGCGGGCGAGGGAGGTGAAGAGAATTGTTAATCCGTAAAACAGCGCGAGGAGCATTCGCGAGTGATTATTAGCATCTGAAAAGCGGCCGCGAGCAAGCTTTACGAGGCTGTGGGTGCTGCCCGCGCGAGCTGCTGGCCGCGTGTGGGCGGCCGTTGAAGCGCGGCTAGAAGTTGGACGCTGGCAGAATTGTTTCCTCGATCGCGATCCCCGCGATAGCCAAATGCGCCGGCGCCGCGCTCGAGAGAGTTTCTTGTAAAATGACTTTTTAATGGATTGCGTAACGCCGGCCACACAGACGTTACATGGTGGCGGGCGCGAACGAACGGCGCGTTTTGCGATAAAAGGCACTCCCGGCCGCCACACGTCGCCGCACTCTCCGCTTCGCGCCGCGCATTGTTATTCCACACCTTCACTCCTCCAATTTTTCCGCCGGCGCGGCGCGTAAACCCGACAGGACACGCATGCAAAGATCGCGGGGCGCCGATCTCCAACCACCTCGCTCGCTCGCTCGCTCGCTCGCTCGCTCGCACGCCGATAAATATTGATATTTGCGCGAACGAATGTCCTCTCGCTGTCCACTCGTGATAACGCAATTATCGCGAGCCCGGCGACTTCAATTTCGCAAGCGACGTCACGAAAGGTCGGCCGCTCGTTCGCGAGACGGAGGGAAAGAAGAAAAGGAGGGAGAGATACTGACTTGCATATGGTCATCGGAGATTATCGCTGGCGATTGAACGATACATCGCGAGGCGCACAGATTTATGCGGATTATCGCGCGATACGTTGCGTAACGTATCGGAAGAGCGTCTAATTTCGCATCGATATTCGCGATAACCGCGTGTGCGAGAAGATTTTCCTCCGCGAATCGTGGGTATCAGAAAACTTTCGCCGAGTTCCGAGGTCGCTATGAAGTTCATTAGGTACTTCGAATTTGCGAGATCGTCGGGATTTCATTGCTTAGTCTTGTGAATGGAACTATGAATGGAACGTCGTAAGGAAAAGAGAGAGAGAGAGAGATAGAGAAAGAGACAGTGAGAGAGGTGGGTCGCATCGGAACGAAGGGTCACAATAAAACAAAAGATACGTATATGTATGTATATATATATATATATATATATATAGATATGTGTGTTTCCTCGGCGATAACGTGGGGATCGTTCAACGTGTATGCCATTCGATTAACATAATTAACGCACGCGGAAAATCACCAGAGTTTGCATTATACAACGACGCGGTGGCGCGGAGTGGCCTTTCTATTTTACTCACGTCGCGGTTTCGAAAAGCATGAGAACGTGACGCGGGAAAGAGCGGAAAGCGAATCTCTCGTTTGTTTTTTATTCGCGCGGTCGTGGGGGCGGGGGATGCGACGCCTTTTTTCTTTCCGTGCGAGCGTGCGTCAAAACGAACGTCATATCGTCGTTTTCCTCGCGATATCCGCGATACACAGACAGCAATTTTTCCGCCGCTAACGAGTCTGCCGGTCGGACGATGTGTTTTGTCGTGTCGTCACGGGAGGCCGATGCGGTGCTATAAACACACGTCTCGCCATTGATGACGGTAAAGCACAAGCCGAGGCGAGGCCACGTGCTGAGGGCCAAAGTTCGCGGGAAGTTATCTTGACGTGCGCTCTGCATTTATTTACCAACATGTATGCACGATAACGCGTTCGCCGTCGAAAAGCCGGACGAAAGTGCTCCAGAAATAGCCGCAAACAGGCCAATAAACCGCGCGCGCGATCCTCTCTCGCTCGCGCGGCGCCTTTGCGCCGCCGCCGCCGTCGCCACCATCACCATCACCACTCAGCGCGCCCTTGTTCTCTTTATTTCACGGCGAGACGAGTCACCAGTTTTCCCGCGGACGCGCTTCCCAAAATGGAAAATGGAAAACCCGCGGGGCAGCAGCCTCGTCACGTCGAAGCCGCTGTGCGCGTGCATGGCGTCGTTGATCGCTCGACGACGCGGGGATTTGCCGCGGTCGTCGAGCGCGCGACTCGCGTGCGAATCGCACTTGGACGAGCCGAGCCGAGGAAACGCGGCCGTGATATATTAACATCACGGGTCGCGCCCTCTCGCCCAACAGTGCGGCCGCGGCGGGCCGCAATCCGTTAATTACCGAGCCGGCTGCCGAGTTAATCACTTAAGCTACGCCGATGAGCCCCGAGTCGCGAAACTCATTCAGCAAATCGAGCGACCGCTGGATATTCGGAAACCGACGCCGTTTATCACGGAGACGACGCGGTCGTCGCCGTGATTAATCGCGGAGGAACGATAAATCTCCTCATTCACATCGAGAGACTTTACTTATTCGCTCGCGAGCGCTCGCTGCATGGACGTGCGAATAAACCGCGCGTACTCCGGGCGTGATTATCCGGCTCTGTTATTCGACGCGACCGGCTGAGCGCGGAGCCGGCCGTTAATAGACATAGATGGAAATTCGATGGATCCTTCTATTTAAAGGCCGGAACATGATCTTTGCGACGCGGACGGCGAAACTCGCCGTTGTCTCGCCGTTGCCGCGTGTCGTCGACCGGCCGGCTGATCGCCGGCCGACTCGCTGCCGCCGCTGACGTCAGAAGTACTCTACTTTTAGTACCCGGGCACAGGTGCGAACACGCGAAATGCTGCCGCGGTAGGTGCTGGCCGGCTGCGGAACCGCTCCCCGCCGCGAGAGGCGCGCCCTGAACGGGGAGACCGCGTCTGAAGAAATTCATGAGCGAATTCCAGGACAGGTGTTCGCGCACGTAGGATGCGATTTGACGTCACTGGCTGGAGCACGAGCTGTTCGATGTCGCCGGCGGCGACTTTCCCAGCCGGTGAGACCGATCGCGGCCTCGCCGCCGGCGCGGCGCGGCGCGGCGCGGCGTCGCGAAAGGTCGCGCTCGTCGACCGAGCGTTTCGCGGCGAATAAACACGCGGCGAGTGTAACGGCACCGGCGCGGGCATCGGCGATTTTCCGAAGCCGCTCGGCCTCGCGACGCGCGCCGGCGAAAAAGATTTCCCGCGGAGCACGTGCGTGTTATAATCGCGGAACCGCGGCACCCACGTGCAGCAGGACAGCCGCCACGGTGCGCGTGCGCACCGCCCGACCACGCGGCGGGAATCGCTCGTTCGTTCGTTTCGTTTCTCTCGCGACGACGAGCACGAGAACGGCGGGTTTTTTTTCTCTATTTTTGCCTCACGTGTACTGTTGTCGCGGTATTGTTGTTTTCGTGCTGATGTTTCCACGCGGAGGTTTCGCTTTTCTCTCCTTCCTTCTCTCTCTCTCTCTCTCTCTCTCTCTCTCTCTCTCTCTCTCTCTCTCTCTCTCTCTCTCTCTCGCTCGCTCGCTCGCTCGCTCGCTCGCTCTCTCTCTCTCTCTCTCTTTTCTTTCCCACGCACTGTACGCACCCACGAGCGCACGCGCGCGCGAATGCTCACACGCGTACGCGCGCACCGTACGCTACCGTTGCTGTCGCAGCTGCGATTTCCGGCTGATTTGCATGCCCACGGCGAAACGTAGCGCGACCGGCCAGGCGCAGAAGCGGTTTACCTGTCCTTACGAAGTCACTGTCACCGACTGCCGAAAAATGCCAACGTGCCACGAGGAAAAGAAGAACCGGAGGCGGGACACACCACGCGCGCGCGTGTACATAGGTGCGTACGTGCGCGTGTACTAAAGCGCGACGCACAATGTGGCTCGAGCGGAGGACCCTGTTCGTCGAGTGCCGTCGCCGCCGCCGCCGCCGTCGTCGTCGCCGTCGTCGTCGTCGTCGTCGTCGTTGTCTTGCTCCGGTCTTGCTTCGAGGCGGCGCGCTGTGGTGACGTTGTATATACGTGTTATACGTTGTGCTCGAGTGAGTGAGAGAGAGAGAGAGAGAGAGAGAAAGGGGGAGAGGGGGGGAGAGGCAGCAAGAGCAAGAGGAAATGGGAGAAAGAGGCAGATGGGGAGAATTCCCGTCGGTCAGCGATAAGGACCGAATGCTAGATTGGCCCGTTGGGAGGAGGAGTTGCGACCACGAGTGACTTCGTCACAGATGTTCGTGGGATTTCTTTTTACGCGATCGTGCGCGCGTCGCTGCGCGAAACGCGCCTCGCTGCGATGATCTTCTTCGGGAACACTCGACCGTATGAGCCGCAGGGAATTGCGCTGTTGAACGGCGAGATCAGCCGACTCGGAGGGCCGATCGAGGGTGGACGCGGATGTCGTAGATTTCGCGATGCCACGAAGTTGCGACGTCGCGAGATTCTTTCTCTCGTTGCGACGTTTTGCGCGATTAAGAGAAGATGAGTTTTGCGAAATTCGCAGCCGCTAGCGAGTCGCAGCTTACGACGGCGTCGATCGAAACGAAGGCGGCGTTCTGTCGGATTAAAAGCGCTTAATCGTTCGTAATTGGACTTAATAGTTCGATCGTCGTCGCACCCTCGCACGAGGAAACGCGCGTCGTCGGGGAACACCCGGAGAGCGGTCGGGGCTGGAAAAGCGCGAACATTCGGAAACCTCGTCGGTGATGCAATCGCGCCGGAGCCGCGCGAAAGCTGCGTGTCAATGGATAACTGTATCTCACGGAGAAAGAGCCGAAGCTCGCCAACTGGAGCTAGACTGGCGTCCTCGATTTGTATCCACGTCGTGATCGTCATCGTCATCGTCGCCGCGATAACGTTCGAATGATGCAACAGTCGTAGAAAGTTTTCGGAGCTGCGGCAATTCGGCGCCGACGCGGTCGCCATTTGCGCGAAAATAAATCGCCATTTACGGCGACGGTTTTGCACGACTGATCTCGGTCCCGAATCTCAGTGATCGTGAGTTCACCCACGAGATCGCGAGCGCGAGTGCCGAGACACCTTTCACGATCATGATAACTGCGGGAAAAGATTGAAACGATCGTTAAGCGTATGCCATACTTGGGAATTTTAACGTCTGAATACCGACAACCCTCTTCTGCAAAGTTTACGTCGTGTTGATTGCACAGGATCGCTTGCAACCGCTCTTACACAATGGAAGTATGTGCAAAAATAAATTGCTCAATATATGACGAAAGCGATAAAAAATTTCAAAATTAATATCTCGAGCTGTCTCAGCGTAAATATTTGCATGATACAGAAGAATGATACGAAAGTCCTGCAGCTTGTACTCGCCGAGCGGGTGTTTGCTCCGTTCAGGAAAATTTCGAGAAGCGTTGCTGTACGTTTACGGCTGAATTTGGAAGCTTAAAAATGCGCCATATAATAGAGAAATCTCCGATCATGTTTCTTGCTACGAGCAACGCATTTACAAAGCAGCACGCATTTAAACGAAATCTGAATATGTATATGAGAAATACGAGAAAGATAGCGCGATCGTGTTAATGCTTATCAAACGTGACGTTTTCGACGGTTGCCTTTGTGTTATCACCACTTTTGGAATTCATTATCCACTTTATTGGCATTCTTTTATTAATTGCGTTATCTCGAGCCGACCTAAAAATAAACTCGAGAAAGCAGAGATGAGCTCCGCACTGAATACACATACACACACATACTTCATATGACTTTTTGCTAATTTTATTTTACTTCAGCAACATTAACTGCTTCTCTCTCTGAGGAGTATAAAATTGATTCTAATTATATAATACGGATAATATGTGAAAGAGACCGCGTTCAAGTTTTGCAGGCGTATTTTTCGACCAAGTTTCACGGCTGATCGAGCCCGCAGATTCGAGAGATTGATAATTAGAGAATCAATAGAAATCATGACAGACCGGTGTGTGTCTTTAAGCAGCTGTAGAACGTCCTACTTCTGTTCTCTCTCTCTCTCTCTCTCTCTCTCTCTCTCTCTCCCCCTCTCTCTCTCTTTCTCTCGTCGCTCGCCACAGATTTTTGCGGCTGTATCGAATCGTTAAACACCAAATTAGAATCCACGCACGCGATGAAAAAAGGCGCGATAAGGTTTAATGAGCCGCTATTGACACGCCATCGATGTCGCTGATATCGCTGATTACGCGAATGCTATGCGCTGTGAATCTTAATTAGAATCGGTTACGTCGCGGCCGTGCGACGGCGCGAGGCAACGGTACTGGTTTTCGTTGACTTTCTATCAGGGCTGTGGAAAACATAAACAAGTAACGATCCGAACTAACGGGCCGAAGTATCGTTTATTTATCGACACGTGTAAAACTCGACAGCGCACACTTCTCGCAGACGAGGCCCGGCTCTTTTGTCGCGTTCGCACGACGCGAGCTCGAGATTACGCGATGATACCTCGGACGATGTTGACGATTTGAGCACTTTTTCCCCGCGCGCTAATCATGCGTTTTCATCAGAAAGCCCGCCATTTCTCGCGGTTCAGTGTCAAGTTCCAAGTTTACGTTTTATGTTTCAGGTTTTCCATTCTATGCGCGCGTGCGCGCGCGCGCGCGCCAGCACGCACGCACACACGTGTGCAAATACGTGCGTGCGTCGGCTGTGCGTTTACCTGTGGCTCGCAAACACGCCCCTCGAATTCGATCAAGTGCACTGTGCATAACTAAAACGTAACGCGCCGCGATCCGCTGCGACATGCGACTCGCGTGTATATAAATACACGCACGCATATATACGCGTATATGCTTTCCGATTATGCAAAATTTAACCTTAACGCTTGCCGAACGCGCGTGCTTTCAGAAATCCGAACGTTGCGCTCGGCACTCAATACGGCGGACCGCCACTCGTGTGAATAAGACTTCGATTCGTCATTAAAGTGATAACACTTATTGTGTCGTTTAGATGCGACGGACGTGACTAATATTCCGCGGCATGTCTTTTGTCTCCTTTAAATAAAAGGTGAGTCGGATTAATTTATTACAATTCCGGCTCAGATCTCCCTAACTAATTCGTCGACCTTCCTCCCTGCAGCATTTTCTGCGTTCATGAAATTCGAGGCAGCGACTTCTGCGGAAAATACAGAACTCTCACGCATTGCAGAGTAAAAAAGTTCCTCCTGCGAGAAGTTCGCATTAACACGCTCGTTGTCAACACAACGTGTCACACGTGTGTGACAGACCATCCTTCCTCCTTCCCTTTTCTTTGTCCATATGTAAGTAAACCACAAGTCTGTTGCATCACATGAAAGAAAGATACAAAGTGGCTCGTGGGAAGGTCGTGTGGGATGAACTCTGGCCGCGAGCGTGTTGGGCGAACCGAGGAGCTTGCGCGGGAGTTCTTTCGAACGGCAATCGATTATCGTTGCCTCGTTCGAGGCAACCCCTCGTGGCAACCCTCGAAATCCAGAGGCACGGCGACGGGTTTGGCACGGCGCGACGCGAGTGCCGTCGATCGACGATAAGGGATTCCGGAGGCGACCGTTCGATAACCCGTTCCAGAGCGGGAGATTGTACGCACGGGAGATTGCCGGCACTATCGCCGCCGAACGCAACTCGTTTTCGACGTTTCCGAGCGCGGCGCAGCGCGGCGCAGCGCTGTGAACGTGACGTAACGATGTAGCGCGACGGCGACGACGACGGTGAAAAGATCTCGGCGATCTCTCGATCTCGAGCTCGCGATCTCAACGGGGATGCTGAATCTTCGCGCGGTTCCCCATCGTGGGAGACCCGGGGACCGCGTTGGCGAGCTCCTCGCCATGAAAGCGGGAGAAAGAGAGGAGGAGAGTCGTTAACACAACTACGTGCCTACGCGCGTGCGGATATTACGCGCGAGGATATCACGCGTGGCTGCGCAAAAGCGCGCTGCGATTTTCAGCGGCGCTTCAGGCTCGGAGCCACAATAAGTCCTTCGGCTCCTTTTGCTCCAAGCTCCGGACTGCCACTTCATTCCACTCCGGCGAAAGGCGTTTTCCCGCGCCACCAGAGCGCAGCGAAGCCTCAGCCTGAAGCGTCGCTGCGGCTTTCGGCAACGGGGAAGACGCATACTCTTTGGAACTTACAGCGGAAGATCGGAAACTTCCCATAGACATTGTAGAGCGGATCTTAAGCTCGACGCCTTTAAGCACGCGTTTTTCTCATTAAAGCGATGATACTTCGTTCGAGTATCGTTCAAGTCCGAAGGATATATGACTATTCCGCGGCATGTTTCTTGTCTCCTCTCCTCGCAGTAAACAAACAGTGAGTCAGACTAATTTATTATAATTCCGGTTGAAATCTCTTTGTAACTCGACATTCCCCGCGTTAGTGAAGCTCGAGGAAGCGACTTCCAACGGAAAATATAGAATTCTCACGCGTTGCAAAAGAAATGAGGAAAGTTCCTCCTTGCACGCTTCAGCCGCCTGGCGCGCGGAACGCGCGACCGCATCTGAGCACCTCGCGTTTAGATTCGATCTCGCGAGAGATTACGCTCGCGTCATTCGAGGACATTCGACTCCGCGTGGTCTCGAGGACGAAGGAGAGCGGGAGGTGAGGATCTCGGTATCCTCGGTAACGCGCAGGACACAGCGCAAGGAATGCGAGAGAACGAGGCAACCCCGGGGCGACCGCGTCGTCGGCCAGCTCGTCTCTAATCTCGCGCGACGAGCGATCGCGAAAAACGTGCGCGCGCCTTTCTAAAAGGGAAAAACCGCCCACGCCAGGGCCAGGGCCGACTTCTCCGCGGCGGCATGAATAAAACATGAATCGTACACCGCGAGTGATTTCAGTCGCGGCGAGCAGCGAATTAATTACTCCCACAGCGCGCATACGTTACACCGTGATCGCGACTCTGCAACAGTCACGCGATCACTCTCACTTACCGCTCGTTCCGTCAGACGACTTCGCGCAGCTCGCCGCAGCTACAACAGCTCGGCCGACAGCCCGGACACGACGCGTGGCTCTTCTCGACGACGACGTCTTCTCGACTCCGCAGCGTCTCCTTCCTCTTCTCCGTCCTGTGAACAGCCGCTCCGCGTTCGGGCGAGTGCGCGGGTCGGCCGCGGAATCGCTCGGACGAATCGCGCTGCCGCGTTATCGCCGCGGCAGGACGTCTCTCCTCGCGGTGACAATGACGCGCGAGTGCCAGCTCCGATGTGCGATTTCCACGGAAGTTCGCCGTTCGTTTTTTCGCCCGGGCTCCTTATCCGGACACTCGAAAAGATACGCTCGGTGAGAATCGCGCGCTCGCCGCCGTTCATGCGCGAGTAGCTACCGAGCGTACGCGCGCGCGTGCGCTCTCGATCGAACGCGCGTTTGAACTTCGATTGTTGCGGACGCGCGAAATTTCGACCATGCGCGCCCGCGCGTTGCAGTAGCCGACGGCGACGCGACGTCACGTTCTCCGGACACGTTCACCGTGTCTCGAGGCTCGCGATATCCTCCGGCTGGGTGAATCCCCCGACCGGCTGAGCGACGAACAAACGAGCGGACCAGATGAGACGCGGCTTGAAAACAGAGCGAAAGGATCTCGCGCGCGCGCGCGCGCGTTTCGCAGCGACTCGGAGAGCCGGCGCCCGGGAAATAATCTCTCCCTGTCTGTCGAGCCGTTGGCTAACCGCTCGACGACGACTCGCGCGCGAAGCGGAGGCGTTCCTCGACCAACGGACCGCGCCGTGAACGTGCGATTTCCTCGTCGACGTCGACCCCCCTCCTGCGTTCCGCTTGTCCGCGCGAGTGCGGGCGCGGTAGCGCTTGAACGAAAGTGCGAGGTGCGTTTTGCTCTCGGTGCTCGGCGGCCACCGGCGCGAGGAACGCGCTTTCGCTCCGCGGGTCCACTCAGTCACCAGGTGAGAAGGAGGAAAAGGCGAAGAGGCAAGGACGAGGATCGCGGGATTCGCCGCGCGCGCGGATCGTCCTCCGGCGGTGGCCGTTGCCGCACGTGCGGCGCGGATCCCGCAGCGCGTGGCCCGGGACATTTCCTGGTCGGGCTCGAACATTCCGGTTTGCGGCCAGCGCGATTTCCTCGTCGTGGAGGCGGTAATTCGCCTCCTTCGCGCTTGGCGCCTGGCTCGCTCGAAATAGCGAGCGCGCGCGCGGTGACTCGTGGACAAGTCGGGATTAAATTATCGATATAATTGCATAATTAGCAAGTCTGTGCGCGGATACGTGAACGGACTGACAGAGAAGCAGTGAGACCGAGGGAGACGACCGTTCTCCCTCCCGTCCAAGCGGGGACGCCCCGAGGCGAAAACCGGGAGGAACCGCGTTTCCAGTCGCGGGCGGATTTCGCAATTCGCGCCGCGGCCGAATTCGTCCGAGAGAGAGAGACTGGGAGAGAGTCACCGGCGCGTCGCGTCGCCCGTTCCTCCACGAGCCTGATACCGATTTATCCGCGTCGCAGAACTAAACCCGCGCTTCTGACGTCGCGATCCCACGTGACCGCGGCGACAAGGAGGAACGATTCGCGCGAGGCACGAAAGCGACGCGGAGCGGTGTTTCGCGATGGCGGCACGTATCACAACAATGCAACATCGCTGGCATGAATAGATACAATAATTTATTGCTGACACTCCATTTCCGACCTGCTATTTACATGGCGATGTGGTAACTCGAATATTTACATGTCGGGCGTCGCCAGGTCGACGAGAGAAGGCGAGAGTGGTGGACGATCGAAGGTGGACAATCCCCGCGATCGGATTGACTTACGTGGGGTAAAGTGTTACCATGCAAGAAATCAACGCATGTGTTTCAGTAATAAAAATTCATAATTCCTCTTTCACAATTTCGATAAACGTTCACCTAATACATTTGTTCCTTTTTTTTTTATCATGTCGTATGTTTCTTTTTTCTTTTTTTCGCGCGACGCACGTGGTGCGACGTGCGACGTTCCTAGAGGCTTCGTCGCGCTCGTACACGGAGAGAATAGTGTGGCAGTTAGCGGCAATGTGCATCGTGTTAACGGGAGCGAGGGTCGGAGCGGCGTTTCGCATTTCGAAAGATTTATCTGCGAGAACAACCCGAGAATATGCGATTGCGTGTTAGCGATTGCGCGTTTTAACAACGTGTCGGTATCGGATATAATAATAATGTATCCAGCCATGATTATATATTTCGCTAAACGCTCTATCTACTGACAGCACTACGCTCTCGCGCGACCCTGAAACACCACGTGGGGTCGACGAGAGAATCGCCAATCCTCTTAAATAAAGACGTTAAAAAATGTATAAAATCAACATTTTAAAATGTTGACTTAATTTTTTGTCTAATGTCCTTTGTTTACTATCGATTTGTCTCTCTCTCTCTCTCTTTTTCGTTCACACACACACACACACACACACACACACACACACACACACACACACACACACACACACACACACACTCTCTCTCTCTCTCTCTTTCTCTCTAAAATCTCGAGACTTCAAGAGAACTTTAGTCGTTATAATTGACAAAACGGCGAGCGGTCAAGCTCGCAGCATCCGTCCGACTCCAGTGTGATGTTTCAGGTTGATATTTGCAGCGCATGATGCTCGACACAATGAGAACACATCTCGACGATGAGAACGCGCGTGCCCATAGATTCCGGTATCTCGATCAAGTCGCGCATTTTAGAAAGGCTTTTGTCCTACAATTACGCTGAAAACATTTCCTCAGCATACGCTACTCGCTCTTTCGTGCGTGTATACATATATTTTTATGTACAAAAAATTAATAGCAACAACAGCGTGCCTCCTGATCGTCTTGGCGTTATCGCGAATGTGTTTCTCAAAAGGAAGCAAGCACTTGGAACTTCTGACTTCATCCTTCCTAAAATGATCGGTCGATACGTCGAATTATCAGTACATATTCATTAATAAGTGGATAACATTTTTCATCATGATATATTCCACAATATCGACATTCACAATCAACGCGAATAATCCCTTCTCACGAACGGCGCTTCGTCGTTGCGCCGCCACAGTATTTTCTCTGCGTGTGAACACGCAAATACGCACGCACGCACGTTGCGCGCACACATGTTTCTCCTTCTCCTTCTCTCTCTCTCTCTCTCTCTCTCTCTCTCTCTCTCTCTCTCTCTCTCTCTCTCTCTCTCTCTCTCTCTCTCTCTCTGTTTCTTTCTCTCTCGCTCGCTCGCTCTCTTCCTCTCTATACAACTAACGTACACAAGACGTTCCACGTTTTCGCTTCGTAAAACGTACGACGCACATACATATTGAACATGCGCGCGTGCGACGTGTCACGCGAGCACGCGCGCGTCGTGCGATGCCGTTTTTTATATAATCTAATAATATGTAACTGTGTAGGATTCGTCGCACATCGCGGCGCGCGTGCACACGCACGTGGCGTCACGCACCCTATTACGCAGGTGGGCATATACGTATGCTACAATCGCGTTTGATTGAAACCGCACATACACACGACACATATATACCACACACGCACATGCAGCAAACGCAGTTTCTCCCCTGCACCGAGCAATCATAAAACGCAACGTAAGTTGTGTGCTTACGTAATTGTACTACGGTAATATTGTAATCATGATAGGTGGTAATAGCGATACAGCAGCAGTGGTGACAGAGTAGTACAGCGCACTGCATCGATATCACTGTCGACTTCTTTTATCATCGATATATATATATATATATATATCAACAATCCCTTTCCTGCTCGTTCTCTTTATTCTTTTCCACTGATCACGTGTATCGGTGATCGTAATAAACTATAGTCACTATGACATCGGTAAACATCTTTATACATGTATATACAATGTATATACATACATACATGCTTGTATGTATATACAATGTACGCGGTGTAATAACGCGTGCGTTTGCCACCTCGATAAAAGATTTATCTCAAGAGCTTCTCCTCGGTCTACATAAAGTTTTACATACGTTGTATTGCGCCACGAGACACGTATGTCATATATGTTTATTATACACGCGCATGTGTGTGTGTGTATTTGTGTATGTGTACGTGTATATATCTGTAGGCATATATTTGCAAACGCTAATTACAGATATCGATCCGATAATGATCCCCGCCGTCGTACCAATAAAATTAATTCCTTACGTGTAACTCGCACGACTCTTAAACGCTTACGACCGCTCGTGCTCGGCGTGTAGTCGCGATTGGACACGCCAGCCCGAATTGTTCTCTGTGCTCCTCATTATACCGTTTCGCCGGACGATCGGCTTCAGCGCACTAGATCGACAATAATCAACTTGAACAAACTAGCTGTAGCAGACGAGACGCTTTTATACATATATATTAATCAAATAAGTATATTCTCTGCTTCGTGTGGTCAATATATTAATTAATCTATCTAACAATGCGTTAATTGTCCCTTAATGAATACATTAGTCGCCGGGTCCCGCGGCTAAAAGGCGGAACATACGGCGGAAAACTCGTAACTTTGCTTACAATCTTAAACGCTCTAGAGTTTCGTTATTATCGCTTTATATAATTCTCTATAAATTATGTACAATTCTCTCATTCTGCAACAGCGATACATACGAGTTGCACGTGAATCAATAATTCACATACGATTCTTTCTCTCGCTCATTCTCACTAACTTTTCTCTCTCTCTCTCTCTCTCTCTCGCTCATACTCACTAACTTTTCTCTCTCTCTCTCTCTCTCTCTCTCTCTCTCTCTCTCTCTCTCTCTCTCTCTCTCTCTCTCTCTCTCCCTCTCTCCCTCTCACGCTCGCCTATATACATATTATCATAAGTATGCAAGAAAATATCTCTCTCAATTGTGAATAATTCAAGTTGTATCTTTGGATGTGGCCAAAAATAGATTTAACTAACACGTGTCGCATAGGTGGGATCTAGATCGATCAAGGATGGTCAATCACATTGTACGTTGATCAGACTGCAAAAGGATCGTCATAGACTTTCGTCGTAGAGATTTCGTACGCGACTTATGTCCGTGATATAATTAGAAAGGAAATGCGCGCGTTAGAGCGTTTGGTGACCGATAAATCGTCAATGTGTAGCATTGTTGAACGCGGCGATTAAGGACGAGCGTCCAATCATATATTGACCAATCCTTGTTCCAAATTGATATTATATTTCTATATGATGCAGATTAATAATTTATCCAAGATTACTCGATATGCACGTGCAAGAGCAAATTTTTTTTAATATTTTTTTCCTTTCTCTCTCTATACTGTTCGATCGATACTGATTAGGTTAATTAGAACGCTCTATCTATCACTCGCTATTACACGTAGGCAACTAAGTATTTATACCTGATGGCATTTTCCTGTGTCTACATGTGTGTGTCGTTTGACAGTCCGATAAAAAAGAAATGAAGATGTCGTATATGCGCGCAGTTTCACGTACACGACTTAAACCGTAAGTACGAATTGTGAAAATCCCATCAGGTATGTCGCTAATTTGTGCTTCGTCGTTTAAGTGTGTTACAAAGAAGTACCTTTTCCTTTGAGACATCTCAAAAAAGTAGCAGCCCTATCACAGTGTGGCTCGGAGTGAAGGCGATTTTGTTTGTCCGTTTAAAAAAGATCAGAAGTACTTATAAAACAGACTCTATTTGCTTGATCTCCTTCTCGGGTGGCTCTAAGGGTGACGGCGCGGTTTCTACTATCTCCGGTATATCTTCCTCGTTCTCCTCCTCAATATCTTCGTCAATCGGAGTCAATGTATCTAATATCACAGGTTGAGTCTGCAA
The DNA here is from genome assembly GCF_003227715.2 of Harpegnathos saltator. Classification (NCBI taxonomy): domain Eukaryota; kingdom Metazoa; phylum Arthropoda; class Insecta; order Hymenoptera; family Formicidae; genus Harpegnathos; species Harpegnathos saltator. Next base: position 84,074 of record NW_020230410.1, read on the forward strand.
CAACGAGTACGGACGCCAATTTATCAAGAGATAAAAAATATTTGAATAAAGTAAAAAAAAAAAAGAAGAAAATTGAGAAAATACTCGTAGACGCGAGTAATATGTCGAATTGTGTGACGCACCTCCGGTGTAGTGCACCGTTTCATAAAAGGGGCCATGAAGCTGGTAACAGTGCTCACAAAGAAGAAGAACCCTGCCATGAAGAACGGGATACTGTAACTTTGCGTCGCGTCGTAAACAGCACCCGCTAACGGTGAACCGACTATTGCGGCAGCCCCTCTGAATAAAATTAACAGGCCGAAAGCATTCGTCAATTTGTCGAGTCCCAAGAGGTCCACCAGGATAATCGATGTCAACGAGATGTACCCAGCTGAAGTCACAAGATCAGAAAATATTAATATCCGACAATCATCGGGAGAGGAGAATTCTCCTGATTGAACAATTCTGAATAATAGAAGACTGATACACTTACATATTGCTATTCCAAAAAATATGCTCATGATGATGTAAGCGGCGTAACTATGGCAAAATGGCGTAGCAGCTACTGCGATCGTGGATATAATCAAGCAGATATTATTTAACAGCAAGGAATCGACTTGCGGAAAGTCCGCGACGTATCCACAGGCCACACGACCTATCGTGTTTGTTATTCCGATGATGGATAGCAAGAATGACGCGGAATTGCTTTCGATCCCCTTCGAAGACAGAAAACGCCGATTTTAGCGTACGACAATCGCATGACTGTTTGATAGTGGGAAACATTAAGAGGTAACTTACATCTAATTTCGCAGCATCCACCAGATATACAAAAGGAACATACAACCCAGCCATTCCGAACACGTTGCTGATACCGATTAGAAGGAAAACTGGATCTTTCAGCAAGGACATATCCATCATCGTCGCCAGAGCTTCCTTGAACGAGTCTGGCAATACCAAGCAAGGACACAGAGGTTCTGAAAAATAAAAAATCATATTGTCTCCTTCGGTACATTTTTATAGCACGATTGATTAAACTGAATCACGATACAGCAACGACATGCACTTACGTTGCGGCGCTTTCTCAACATCGACATCCTTCATATCTCCGCGCACCGACTTGGGGAGGGAAATAACACTCTGACGATAATTGGCGAGAGATTTCTGGCTTTGGTATTCTGGTAAATTCACTACGCTACCGCTGTAGAAAATATCCTTTCTCGACAAGGGACGGACCATCATTGGTTTTTCCTTTGGGATACTAGTTTTACTGGTAGTAAAGGTAATACTCTCACCATCCTGAAACGAAGAGACGTCAAGTCGCGGTGAAATTAATCGCAATCTCTCGCGCAAAGACAAAATGTTCGAGTCGACAAACGCGACACTTACATCAACCTCAGCATTATTGTTTCGTGACCCTAACACACTGCTCGTGGAGAGTCTCAGGTGCAGACTTTTGCGGATGTCTCCGTTGGAATTGAGTGTCGTTCTGGAGTTCTTTATTGCACTAAGGCTAGGCTTGTAACGTTCGCCAGTACTCGTCTTACGGATCCTATCGAAGAATGGTACGGAGCCGTTTTTAGGCAAACCTTGCACGTGAGTCGTAAAAGCAGGCTGCGACGCGTTCCTGGGGATAACAGGCTTATTGAACTCATTCTCGGGCTTCTCCGCATCCTTCGTGTCTTTGGTTTCGTCGATATTCTTCTTGCTTTTAGATTTATTGGAGATGTTTTTCAAATCCATACTGCCGCTATTGCTAGTCGCTCCGCTGGAGGAATGCTCTTGTACCTTCACTTCAGATATAGTGGGGAGGGTTGGCACCGTTGGAACTGGTGTTAAAGGAGTTCCTTTAATATTACGGGTATTCATTGAAGTACACCTTATCATTTCAATACTTGAGGAATGCACGCACGCACTCGTGATTCATGACAGTGACATAAGTCCCTTCTTAGGTAATTAGACTTACCAAAAAAAATTCTTAACATTTTAATTTTCCTGTATCGACGACTTAGGTTACTCTCACAATCACAGGAACACGTTCGAACGAATACTTTTCTCTGAAGAGTCCCTTACCAGGCACTAATTGGTCTAGGTTGAAACTGGAGTGAACACCAGGATCTATATTTATGGGCATTTTCATCCTCTTCTCCATAGAACCGTCAGGCAATTGTACCATAAAATATGAACCACCAATACTACCCCGTTCCATCTGGAATCTCTTCTCCTCAGCCATTCGTTGCAATAACGGCTTAACGGAAGAAGCTTTTGGATATTCCAACGGCCTCATCATCGCACCGAATACCTAAAAATCATCTGTTACAATTATCAAATATACGATGCCATATCGATCTAAAGAGTCACCCTTGTGCGCTCAAAGCGATAGATAACGAAAAAGAAAGAGACAGAGAGAGAGAGAGAAAGAGAAAGAGAAGGAGAGAGAGAGAGAGAGTTGTGTGTGTGAGAAAGAGAGAAATTCCACAGTTTACTTACTGCACAATTCAGTATAAGGCCAGCCAGGATTAGATTTGCTCCCTTCCAGCTGTACGCTTCTAACAACATGGTGGCGAGTGGAGCGAACGCAAACGTTCCAAATCCGGATCCACATACGGCAATACCCGTAGCTAAAGATCTCTTAGTTTCAAAATAATAGCCCACACAAACTACCGCGGGTAGATATATTAAACCGAATCCGATACCTGAAAGAAACACGCGGAGTGACTTTATAAAGAATCCGTAAAGCTGCAAAGACGAGTACCGTCGATTCTTATATATGGATTACATACCTCCCATGATGCCGTAAGTCATCATAAGTATATTTACACTGCTCGAAAACGTCGAAAGTACAAATGCGGCAGCGCCTAGGAAACTTCCCGCCATACACACTGCTCTACAGCCATATTTATTCGTTAAAGCACTGACGACTGGACCTAATGAGAGAAAAATACAAAGAGAATTAGTACGCAATACAGAACTAATAATATAACGATCTATCTTGATGATCACTTCGGCGTATTTAATTGAAAAAAAATTCAGCATTCATTTTATTCCAACGCGCCATCACTCTCTTTCTCCCTTTCTTATCTCACAAATATAGCTCACCGATGAAGACGCAATTCAATTTCTTTTCATTAAGATAAAGTGCACTTGAGGGTTGATTAATAGATAAGACAGATTTAATCACTCTCGAGCGTGTCAATATTGAAACTCAATAGTATTACATCGTAATAGCGCATCTTGTATCTTCTAAAAATCGCTGCGAATAGTCAGCTGCAGTTTACTTCTTTCTTACCAGCACTAAGGTACATTCCAGAAAGTAAAGAGCCAACCCAGGCGGTCTTGCCCTTTCCTTCGCCGAAGTATTTCACGAATTCCCCCAGAAAGACACCGAAGGTATAGGCGATACCATCCACTATCATGTTGCACATAAACGATGCGAATACAACCACCCAGCCGTAGCCGCCGTCCGGCGGGGGCGGTATGTCGTGATATTCGCATAACGAACCGCCCTCGTCCTCCGGCGAGGCTTCATCAGCGCCTGGTCCATCAGTTAATCTCGTTTGTTCCTCCACAGAGTATTCGCTCTCCGTCTGGAAAGAGATACAGCAGAATTTCCGGCAAGCTCGCACAACAACATCTCGTTCATTAAAATACAAAAGTTGGGTCTTGCAAAAGGAGGAAAACTGGTGAAACAGACGGGAAGGCGGCAAGAGGAGATTCGACTTTCATTTTCCGTCATCTCGACTCGTGATTTTGCGAGGTAATAACGTTCGATTCTCTCCGAGGCGATTCTCTCTCCCTCTCTCTCTCTCTCTCTCTCTCTCTCTCTCTCTCTCTCTCTCTCTCTCTCCCTCTCTCTCTCTCTCTCTCTCTCTTTCTCTCTCTCGGCGATCGGTCGTGCGAAATGTTACGAATAAATTACGCATCGACGAAGCTTGTAAATTGTCCGTCGTGACGCAGATATTTAATACCGTGGCGATAATAATTGAGCGTGGACGATTACACGCGTATACTTGAACTGTGCACATCTCTTTTAATTCGCAGAAAAATACCGGCGAACGCATATAATTGAGGACTATCCTATACCTGGCGGCGTGCACTCGCCTTGAATGAAATTGCCGTTCACCTTGACTGAGCGCGGAGAAAAAGTTTTCTTTCGTGTTGTTGCACAAACAAGTACTCATTCTCTTTAATCAACGGCTTAACGGAATGATGGCCGATTAGTCTCCTTATCATTCGGATCACGCGCCAGCGCCGATATCTTCTCAGTGGACTTGAGCGAAATAGATATGGGCGACTTTAAATCGGTCAGGTCGGCGTGTCCGATTGGGCGAGACAGAAAGAATCGTCTTTCCTCCTCCGGAAGCGGGATCCGACCGCGTCGAATTGAGCGTATTTATTGACGCGATCGATCTTGGAAGCGCGCATTCCGAATCCGTCATTTCGGGGATTTCTCGCAGACCTCCGAGAGGAAAAATAAATCCCTCGTCCGAGTCCGCCTTCCGCTTGTCAAACGCGGAAATGTAACGAAACGTTTGGAAGAAGCGGCGTTAAAAATAGCACGCGCGATTTTATTCAACCGCGCTCTCCTATACATCGATTCCCGAAATAAGATCCCCCGATTTCCGCGCGACCGAGGGAAATCCGAGAATTCGCGTGCACTTGCGAAAAAAGACGAGAGAAAGAAAGAGAGAGAGAGAGAGAGAGAGAGAGAGAGAGAGAGAAGAGAAAGGAACGATTGCAACGACAACTTGGGCGATTTCGTTAAAACGAAACGACGAGGACGAAACGCATATCGCGAAATTTGTATCGCGATAGACGTAACGCGAGAACAACGCGTTCGCGCTATAGGATGATTTCATAACGCGCAAATGCGAGCATAGATATTAAATAGCTACACCGCTGTGATTTAATCAGTTCTTAAGGCTACGTTCGACCAAGGTGATGCGTCTTCGTGCAGAGCGTAACGCCGAGATCGAATTGAGTAGCAGGTTTTCAATTCAGGCCGCGTTTCCCGCGAAGATGCGCGCTTAGATTTATCGCTCGTTAATTACGCGACTCGTTACACGGGACACAAACGATATGAGAATGAGTCGGTGATTCTTGCCAACTTGTTCGTTTCTCCGCGCGTCATTTCCCGTGCGATCCTTCGATCGCGTAGTCGTTATTCCGTAGTCGTTCTCCGCCGAGAAATATCACAATAGAACGAGGTAATTCGCAAGAAGAATAATTTAGCGTCCAACACGCCGAATAATACGCTAAAATTACCTCCCGTTCGAGCCGATACGATCGAGAGCGCGCAATCGTGTAGGATCTCGTCGAGGAAAAACAGCTTATTAATATCGAGATATTAATAACGTGGCAATTGAGAAGGGCAAATATCGAACTGTACCCACGCAATTAATTGATCCCGCGGGAAGAGTCAAGTTAGCGGCTTTACCGATAAAGGTAAACGCGATATCTCGGAAAGCCGGTATTTTAATAATCGGAAGAGTTAAGTGACTCCCGATGATTTTTCGACTAACGGTGGATAATGTCGGCGAAGTAAGGGATGATACTCGTGCCATTTTGCATTTTGCGATACTAATTTATCGACGACGATCCGAGCGAAACTCCCAAAAATATAGAATACCGCGAGACTCGAGAAACTACTTATTCTTCACAGTTTTCACTGTCGTCGGGAGTTTAAAAAGAAAGAATAGATAAAAATAAACACCTACACCGCATGAATAAATCACGTGCGGCCCTCGCTTCCGTCGTCCAACGCGGCTGTATTAACGAGCGGAAGCCTCCAGTCATAAGTAAACTAATTGTCCTCGACAAAGGAGAAAAACGCGTAGGATCTCTGCGGGGGAAATGTGAGATGTGGGCGAGAGAAGGATGCCCGAAAAAATCGTACGAAACGACGTTTTCGTTTTCTTTTTGTTTGCTAATCTTCCCGATAAACGACTCTCCGCAGGATCGCTCGGCGGACCAAGTCGCAATCTCGTTTCTACCCTCTGCGTACGACGAAGCGCGGGATGAACGGGGATGTCATTACTTGAGAATTTGGATCAACGACCTCGGCCGCGAAGACGAATTTAAATGCAGCGCGCCCGCGGCGGCCGTCGCGCTCACGACTCCGAGCTGCGAGCGGAAGGTCACAGCTGATCAGCTGATCGCCGTTGTCATTCCGTGATCGCGCCACCCCGCGACAGCAGGCGCGAAGCTCACGGCGGCCAGCTTGCCAGCTAGCCAACCAGCCCAGCTAGCGGAGGACGACGTGCGATTCGCGTTGTTTTCAATGTGCGGAATTGTTATTAATATACACACACACACACACACACATATACATACACACGCATACAGACACGCGTCCACGCGCCATTGTCGCGAGCGCGAGCGCGCGCGTTCGTGCGAAAGCGCAGGCAGCGGCGGCGAATCTCCGGCACGCGCGAGCGTGAATCGAGTCGCCTCGACTGTCAAGGCTGAGTCACGTGTTGTCGCCTTCGCGAAGCTACGCACATGCACCGTTGCGCCACTCTACGCCAGCGAGCGTACAAAAGCCGCGCACAGACCAGTCCCAGATTTTTTCCCCGGCGAGGACGAACCCGCTCCATTATGAACGCGAATTACCGGTACGAGGCGCGCGCGCGCGCGCGCGATCGTGCGAAAAATCGATAATTTCCCTACCGTGAGCCCCATCGCGCAACCCGACCCGTTAGCCCTACGGGACAATTTTACGCATTAAGAGATGCCTCTAATCTATAAACCAAATTCCCTGTCTCACTCAGATAATCGCTCGCCGCTGTTACGCCGGAGATGCGAGATTATCGGCGCGTTCCAATCGCCAGTTGCGGAGTAGGGAGGACGGCGGGGGACGAAAGCAAGCAAAGAAGAAAGAAGGAAAGAGGGAAGGAAGGAAGATTCGCGGATGTAACCGGGAAGAGAATCGCGGAGAAGCAGCACACTGTTCCAGTCATCGACACGCTCGTTGCACGCTCTCTCGCACTCTCCATACAAACCCGTACCGAGCTGATCTTGCGGACGCGACGCGAGCCGTACTGGCTGTACTGCGACTTGTTGAGCGACACGCGCGACATTCTACGACCGCCTTCAACCGTCGGACACTCTTCTCTCTTTTTCTCTTTCTCTCTCTTTCTCTCTACGGCGCTCTTCTCCCTGCCGAGGTCTCTTATCCGCCACCTCCTTCTCCTCTTCTTCTCCTCCTCCTCCTCTCTTTGCACTCGTTGTATGTGCGTACGTATGTGCGTGCCTGCGTGCGTGCGTGCATGCGTCGTTCGCTCGCTCGCTCGCTCGCTCGCTCGTTCGCGCGTCGCCCGCCCGCTCGCTCGATCCTTCGTTCGTAATCGCAACCACGTTCTATTTTCGAGCGCGACGCGGCGCGCTCGACGCGACGCGACGCGACGCGAGCGACTTCGGCGTGCTCGCCTCTCGCACGAGAGAGCGACGCCTTGATCCCGCTCTCGCGCGGACCACGGTGTTCTGTCCTTCCGAGCGCGCGCGGCCCCGCGCCCTTGCTCACTGCCTGTCACTCTCTGTCCCTGTGCAGTCTCTCCTCTCTTCCGGGCCGCCGCGATCACACCGCACGACGACGATCACTCTCGTCGTAGTCCGCTGCCATGTCGACCCGCTGCACGCTCGACCACCGCACTGGCGCGCTCGCGTCGTCGGAACTCGCTTAGCGCACTGTCGTGGAGCGCAGCGCGCGTCGCGCCGCTACCCGGCAACTCCGAACTGCGAGAGTGGGAGGACGATCCCTCGATCAAGGATCAAGGAGAGCGCCCTGCGACGGACCCCTGCGAGAACGATCTCGCGGTCTCGTTGCTGCGGTACGCGGCTAATTTTCACGACGTGCTCCCTCGCCTTCCCTCGCTCGGCCGGCCGCGATTTTGCCTGTAGGAACTGCTTCTCGATTCAACTCTGTTCCCTCCTGCCGACGGAAAGCAAACTACGTGCTCTCTCTCTCTCTCTCTCTGTCTCTCTCTCTCTCTCTCTCTCTCTCTCTCTCTCTCTCTCTCTCTCTCTCTCTCTCTCTCTCTCTCTCTCTGTCTCCCTCTCTCTCCCTCTCTCTCTCTCTCTCTCCGACGTCCGCGCTTCGGGGATTATTCCTTGAATTGAATTTCTCTAATTCGAGAATATAAAATTTTCCTCTCACGCGGATCCTCGCGTGAAGGAAAGCTCTCGCGTCGGCCCATGAGGCGAAATCCTCTCACGTTGCACGTAGACCACGGCGGCGACTAAAGTCGTACTGTTGGTCTCGAGTAATCGCAATTAAGTTGTCGACCAAGAGTTAACTTCAGCCGTCATTAGCGGAAAAGCGCGAAGCTTGCGCACGTGCGTGGTGACTCACGTGCCCGCGGCAACGACAAAGGCGGACGCATGCACGCGCAATCGCACTCTCGCTTTGTCTCCAGCGGCCGGCCGTCCCGTTGTTTTCGACTTTTGTCACGGACGACCGCGATGTTCGCGTGGTCGCAGAGCGCGAGCCGCAGCTCCCTGTTGTCGCGCAGAATTGATCCCGCGTTCCACGCGGTGTCGAGTTCGCGAACTCGATGTCAGCGTCAGCGGCATCAATCGGCACGATCGCTCGGGACTTTCCTCGACGAGAAGCGCGCGCTCGGGCGACCTGCTGCTGCTGCTAGTCTCCTCCCGCTCGCACATACGGCGATAACTGGCGATCGATTCGATAACGCGGAGGCGCGAGCGCGAACGCACGTGCTCGCCTCGCGATGCAGCTGCGATGTGGACGAGGACGGAGTAGTCAGTCTCCCCTTGAATTCGCACTCTCCGCCGAAGAACGCGACGGAGTACCGTCCGATGCGCACCGTACGTGCGAAAACTCTCGCAGCACGTTCCCCGCGTGCTGCCGCGACACTCAAGTCGAAGAAACGGCGAGCGACTGCCGCTACGAGACGCAGCAGAGAACTCGGAGTCTCCGTTGCCGCGGATATTCGCCAAGGCGAACGACGACGCTCATGCGTCCGGTCATGACGTCAACGAGACATCACACATGCGCTCGTGCGTTGTCCAGCGATGTTCAGCCTCCCCGCGCAGTTTCGTTTTCGTGATCGAGTGGACGAGGCCGCGTACGGCCTGCTCCTCGGATCTCCGCGCGCGCGCGCGCGCCCGCGTGCGATCACCCCCGCATATCGTCCTAGAGTTCCTCGGCCGCGGAAGCACTCGCGAGGCGCGCACCCACGCGTTCTCCGCTCGCTCACAGACGACGATTGTGTCGGTCGACTCGTGCCTCTTTCTCTCTCTCTCTCTCTCTCTCTCTCTCTCTCTCTCTCTCTCTCTCTCTCTCTCTCTCTCTCTCTCTCTCTCTCTCTCTCTCTCTCTCTCTCTCTCTCTCTCTCCCCCCTGTCTCTCCCTGTCTCTCCCTCTCTCTCGGTACTCTCCTCTGCTGCGACTAATCCGATCAGCCTCGGGACGGCCTCACGATGACAGTTTCTGCATTGTCAAGAACGACGCAGTGTCGGCGTGGCCGTGGAAGCGCTATATCGAGGATATCCGCGACGCAGCGCGCGGCAGGTTCTATTTATAAAGCGAGAACACGGCGACTCCCGAAGCTCGTCGAACTTCCGCGAACAAAGCGCGTCTCGAGCCTGCTGCGTTCTTCGCCACCCTCTGCGTCTCGTTCCCCAAGTCGAAGCAAGCCGCGCTCTTTCTCCGTCCGTCTATCTCTGTCTCTCTCTCTCTCTCTCTCTCTCTCTCTCTCTCTCTCTCTCTCTCTCTCTCTCTCTCTCTCTCTCTCTCTCTCTCTCTCTCTTCGGCATGGTCACGCGCGTCGAGCGCGGGAAAAGCGATCGTCGCGATGACGCGCAGCGGACTGAGCGAGCGGCCGGGATCAATCTCGGGTCGATCTCTCGCGAAACGAGTCGCCGGGTGCTCTCCTTTCGGAGCGTGATGCTGCAGAGGAAACGATCGGCGGAAATGCGCGCGCTTGAAGCACTTGAAGCCGCGGCGACTCGGCCGCGAGTCGCGGAGAGAGAGAGAGAGCGTTCTTCATGATGCGCGCATCGGCGCGCGAGTGCGCGTATTTGCCGCCTTCGAGCGTGAAGAACGCGAGGAGAGACCGTCCTCGACGCGAGCGGGAGAGAACAGCTGATTAGAACGGACCCGCAGGTGTCGGAATCGTTCGCGGCGTTAAAATTGAGAACATGATTGTCTCGAATTTACGAGAGATATCGGATCGCGTATTCGCGTGGGAGAGGATCAGCTGGTTGGGACTGACGCGCGAGTCATCGTCGCGAGAGCGTCGGGCTCGTTTCGGGCTTTTCTCCAGGTTATTCCAATTCCTTGAGGCCGATTGTTCCAACTTCTTGGTAAGTTAACTAATAGTTAAATCGTACGTATATCTCTCTTTGTCTAAGTTGAAGGACAAACAAAGACAAACGTATGATTTAACTATCAGATTTAACCAAGAAGTTGGGACAACCGGCCCTTGGTAAGTTAACCGACAGTTAAATCATATGTCTGTCTTTGTCTAAGTTGAAGGAGAAAAAAACATATGATTTAACTATCAGTTAACCTACCAAGAAGTTGGAACAACCGGCCGATCAGTGATGATCGACGGCATGATTTGCTCGAAGATGAAAAATCATGATGCGAGACCGGAGCATACGGTCCTCTCGATCGACGCGGCACTGCTCGCACTGCATCAGGCTCACCTACGAGCACTCACGCAGCATCGCTGCGTACGTACGCGTCCCCCCCCCCCCACTTTGCGAATGAAATTGCGTGGCACGCCGCGGTGCGTGCCGCGCCGTGTCAAAGGACGGGCGCACGCGCTGCGTTTTCCAGCGCGGCGCGCGTCACTCGAGTGCGCTCGCCTCCTCTTCGCTGGGGGACCCCCCTCGGCTCTTCGCCTCGTGCTCGTAAAATGAGATTAAACGCTCTCTAATAATCTCGGGAATAGTTTTGTTTGGGACATGAGAATGAGATAAAGATGCGGGAGGGAGAGAGAGAGAGAGAGAGAGAGAGAGAGAAAGAGAGAGAGAGAGAGAGAGAGCGAGCGAGCGAGCGAGACGCGGAGAAGCCGAGCGATGCGGCCGCGAATGAGTCAGTCCGCGGACCTAATTTCGAGGGAACAAAAGTTCGAGACGCGCGCGATCTCCGTTTCGACAAATGCGTGATTCATTGGAAGTCATCGTGCATCGCGGTGAAGCGTCGGAAAACGAAGTTTCGCGATTACGACGCTTGAGAGAGAACGTCATCAGTCGTCATGAATCAACGATTATAATTCAATGAAGCGAAAGATTCGTTCTGACAGACGTCTGACGGACGACTTCAAGTATTCGAATCAATGCGTCTCCCCTACGTCTCTCTCTCTCTCTCTCTCTCTCTCTCTCTCTCTCTCTCTCTCTCTCTCTCTCTCTCTCTCTTTTTCTCTCTCTCCTTCCCGCATCTTTTTTCCTTCTCAATTTCGACCCGGAAACCAATGATGGAACTTACGACGATGCACTCGGGATGCTGCTCCGAATCATCGGCCATCGCCGGTATCGTGGCACAAGAGAAATCTTTTCCGTCGGACGACTCCTCGCGTCAATAACAAGTCACGTCGATAATACGCTCATTAGCCTCAGCTCTGTCGTACGATAACGTACGATTAGCGCGCGGTGCGATGTGAAGCTACCACGAAAATAACGTCGAAAGTTAGCGCGAGCGCGCCGCACAGCAAGCTACGGTCACGCGAAGCACTGTGCGGCGCGCAGCGCGATGCTCGTGCTCGGCTCTGATGACGCTTATGAATTAATTAGATAATAACCAGCGACAATTAGAGTCGGAGGCACGGACGCATGAAAACACCATCTGCTTCTCATCTCCGCGGAAAAGTTTCCCAGCGAAGTCGCGCGATGGCACGCCGGCGCGAACAAACGCGCCGGGGTATTCGTGTTGTTCGGCGTTGCGCGTCCCGGCGAACGGACGCGCGAAATTGTCCGAAAAATTCTCAAATCCTTTTATATCACCGACGATCGACGATCGACTTGATTTCCAAGAGAAAGATTTGACTCCCGTGAAGTAAAAACACAGAGTTGCATACGATTGCGGTACGATCCCGCGGGGAAATTTTCACAAAGATTTCAACCTGCCGCGAATTTGGAACCGGATCCGCCGGCGAATGCACTTGCGTGAGAAGCAACAACGACGTCTTAGCCGTCACACTTTACCTAAAAGTCGTGAAAATCTTCCGAGGACCTTAGCGACAGCGCGTCGACGGCTGAGAGATAGCGCCAGGATAAATCGCATAATGATCGATTATTCTCGCGCGAACGATTTCGCAATCATTCACTTATCGGCTCCGTAATTTGTTCGGGCAGCCATGGAGCTGATAAAAATCCTCGAGTGGGCATTTCGAATGATAAACGAGCGATCGACCGTGCTATCTTCCTGCGCTGAGTTGTCGCCACGATAAACTTCTCTCGTCGCGGATTCCCAGCTTACGCGTTACGTTTACGTCGTCGTCGACGTACACATTAGAGAACTGCGATGCACGGAGCCACGATAAACGGCGCGCGTCCCCCCGAAAGGAAGAGCAACGTTCTCAGATACATTCGATGAGTCACATCGGTATTGTTTGCGTATGCGCTCTAATTACTGCAACCTTACTGGATTGTACTACCGCTTTGATAACGACGTCTACGCGCACTTCCGCGCCGCGTTCCCGACGTGACTCGGCGGGCCGATAGCCGCCGCACAAAGCGTGCGTGTGTCACGAAGGAGGAAACTTCAGGAGAGAAAGATGAAGAAGCGGCTCCTGCGGAACTTCTCAAAATCGCGGAATGCGAAACGACGATTTAACTTTCCTCGGTTTCCCCGAAAACTCTCTCTCTCTCTCTTTCTCTCTCTCTTTCTCTCTCTCTCTCTCTCTCTCTCTCTCTCTCTCTCTCTCTCTCTCTTATATCGAGATACTACCGCAGCGATTTCTTTTTCTCACACAGGAAAATTGCGACACCCGTTGCATTGCCTGTACGCGTAGCCGATGATTTTCGGCTGATTTTTTCCTCCGCGTGTGTGTCGCGTCTACTCCGCGAGTATTCTGCCTTGCATAATCGGCAACGGTCAAGTTATCACAACGCGACCGGTGACATAATCGGAATAATCAGAAATGTATGAGAAGACACCGCGCTATCTGATATCCAATTGCGGTAGAAGCAACAGCCATAACTCGGCGGCGCGTTCGACATCTCGATAGAGGACGATAACAAATTGAAAAAAAAACACTCAAAAGATAAGGAGCCTCGTATACACAGAGAAAAATAGATCTCGATCCAGGTTGTGCACAAGTGCGTTGTAAAATCGCTTGTGATAAAAGCTCGAGTTCGCGGCTTTCCCGCCGAGGCGATCGCCGAGTCGCCAGCCTCGCGTTCCTGCACGAGTCACGAGTTCTCGCGATTTCGAGAGTCGAGAGCTCTTAATCGGTTACATCCGCTGGGAGATGGCGCGTTTAAAAGCGCGCAACGCCGGCCGAACCGAGGCAAGGAGAAAAAGCGCGGCGAAACACACGCGCGTGCGGAAATGGCGCGGCGTATCGTTTCGTCCGCGGACGCAATATCATATTTTGTCGCACAGCCGCGGTGTCGCATTATCAATTTCCTCGTCGCGCGGCCGACAGCCCCCTTCCCCCTCCCCCACTTTCACTCGCGACTGTTTCGTCCGTGTCGCGCGCATTTTCTTCGTCGTTCACTGCCGAAAGAGAGCGGTTCATCGCCGAAAGCGCGCGCCGCTTACGCGCCCGAGAACGAAACACGTGGCGTTTGGCACAACCCACATATCGATCCCGGATCGTGATCGATAATAAGACCGTCTCCTGTCCTTTTCTCGCCCGGTATTTTCGATTTCGTCGCGATCTCGCAGTTGTCCGACCGCGCGCAGTCACTCGGAAAAATTCATATCCGGTTATCGAATACATTAGCGACGAGTAACTTCACGTCGCGCTCGAAACGCCAAGTCACTGCAAAAGCAAAACTACGATCGTAATTACTATGTAAAAACTCGGACACACAACGACGGACTGACGCGACGCTCGCGAGACTTAATTTCGAGAGGTTTCGCGATATTTGTCGCGTCGCTTCGAGACATTTTACATATCGTACATTAGATAATCGCGGCGAAGAACGAAAGACTAATTTCTTCCCGTCGACGAGTCTCGTGTCGTAGCGACAAATAGCGGACGAATAGCGGAATTCAATTCACAAAGAAGTAAGAGAGACAAAGTCAATGAAATGAATGTTACGTTCGCCACGGGGGAGGTGGCCCATGATCAATCGCTATGATAAAATTCCGCGACAAACGGGAAATTGGATTACGCCCACAGAATAATCGCACGCTGTCGTCGGCTCGTTATCAAATCGAGTCGAATTCCTGCGACGCCGCGTGACAGAATCACTCGGGACCACGTGGGAGCGCCACGTTCTCTCGCCACGAGACTGTGACACCCTTCGCGCGAGAAAGGCGCTGTGAAAGCCGCGCGGGTGTTACCTCGTGGGTGTCACTTCACGTTTCGAGGGACGCTGATCTGTCCAGCGTCCTCCGCCGCAAACGCGCCGTTGATAAAGGGATCTTTCCACGTGATTATGACACATCGGACGAACATTGTCGAAGCGACAATGTTGCTTTGAGCATGCCGCTATTGCAGCGCAGCTCTCCCCCTTATTTCGTCCGCGCGTTCGACATCTGGAGCGAGAGGGCCGGCGGCTTCGCGAGAAGCCGGCTGCTGCTTGAGTCCGCTCGAGGAGCGAAACTACCTTCATTTAGGCAAACGCTCGCGTGGTTATGTAATGTAATTTAAAACCTCCCCGCGCGCGATTACGTAAGGTTGTTTAAAAAGCGCTCGCGCTTGTGTTACATAATCGCGTCGCGTTTAACGAACGCTAACGAAACGATCGTTCGAGAGGATTAACGAGAAAGCGTGACTCTCTCGTACCCTCCGCGAGAAACCGCGCGCACTTCGACACCTCGTTGCCACTTACCTTGTTTTTCGGCGGCATCGCGCTACGGAGCGGGCGACCAGCGGTGCCCGCTCAGCCGACGGCGAGACGGCACCCTCGCGAGCGACGAACGACGAGCGACCGGGGACGAGACTAGAAGAAGAGTCGCGGGCGAGACGTGAGGACGCGCCGGTCCCGAGCGAGCGCGGCGAGGAACAAGAAGGTGGAACAAGGGGGAGGGAGGGGAGGTGGGCACCTTCCCTGTGACCCTGTGACCCGGAGCGGAGCGTCGGCGACTCCCAGGCGTGTCGGCCGCGAAACGCGAGCGATCCGCGGCGAAATGAGCGGCTGCTCGAGCATCGGTCGATTTAATCGCATATCGCGGACGAGGAGACGTGCGTGCACGACACGTATCCGTCCGTTTCCCCACTCTGGCGAACCCGCATCTCGCCGCGCGCGTTTTGCTCTCTACGTGCGTGACACACGTACCCCCCTGGCTCGCGTCCTCCCCCTCGTTTTCTGCCGCCCTATCGTCCTGCCGCCTCTTCCCGCTGCACCCACAATCTCAGTCGTCCGTCCGTCGCCTACTCCCCGTCCTGTCGCTTCGTCTCGCCGACAACCGCCGCGGTATTACTCACAGGCCGAGTGAGCGAGCTGACGAGCGAGTGAAACGAACAAAGCCGTCGCAGCCGAGTACAAAGTTCCGCGCTCCGCGCGATATACAATTTTCTCGAGTGCGCGGGCCCCGCGCGTGAACGCGGCTACGATATCGACGATTTGTAAACGACGATTCTCTTGCTCCTCCTCCCCCCCCGCCTTTCCCCCCTCTCTTTCTCCCCTGCAGCGCGACAAAGGCTGCGATCGCATCGCGCCGATACCAACGATTATCTGATAGCGACGCGTGAACAGCCGCGTAATAGTCGCGCTCCGCGAGATATGGAAGCTTTAACATGGTCTCGACGATACGAGATATGTGTAACACACCGCGGGGAGAACTTGCTTTATCGTATTCCTCGCCGGGTAACGCGAAGCTCGATCACGTGGATGTTTAACACAGAGAACGGAGCGGCTCATTACGAAAGAGATAGAACGTCCATGATGACGTTTTTTTCGATGACGTTCTCCTCGATAAGAAATTTATGCGCTGGCCGGTCGCCGGAGAATAATGCGGCGGAAGAGCGATTGGGAGAATACGACAATCATCGACGCGATAATTTCGAAGGAACGATGGAAATTTCAGCCGGCGATAAAAGAAACGGCGAGATAATCGTGAGCTTTGCTTTGTGACCTTTAGCAGCGGCGTCGCGCGATCTACTTGAAGGTTCGATAGTACTTTCGCGATTATCATTATCCAGCGTAACACCATCATTTCTTTTTAATCCATGACAGTGGCTGCCTTCGTGCCAACTTCGATAGCGTTATCTTAATGATACTGCCCGCAGCTTTCGCGAGCGTCACAGATGATCTCACCCGACGTCGTCGGCGCTTCCGCGAGAGGATGCATTTCTGCATGAGATATTACATTAATTTCGCGCGTCGCGTCGGTCGAATCCGCATGTTTATTCATCTACAACGTCTTCATCGTGGTTCTTCACTCGCACCTCCGAACGAGAGAGAGAGAGAGAGAGAGAGAGAGAGAGAGAGAGAAGAAGAAGAGAAGATCGAGAAGCTGTCCAGAGGATATTGCTTTTCGAAATGGTTTGAGCACCTTTTTTGCTTGCGATCCACGGCGCAGTCGATGATCCAGTGAGAGAACTCGTTTCGGAGAAATTCCCACAAGTTCGGTTCTCCCATCGCGAGCATTCGCCGCGTTCCAATCTGCATTCAAAAGAAATGTTCAAACCACCATTGAAAGCCGGGGTACATCGAGCCGACTCGACGCGCATTCTCAAGAGTCCCCTTTTCACTCTTCTCACAGTCAGACGCGACGCTTCAGAGACGTACGCTTGCAGAACGGCGGTAAACAGCTACGCGCTAAAAAGGGGTAACACCGAAGGGTTAAAGACCGCGGGCGCGGGGATGCCCTTCGCCAAGCCGGAGTGCGTTCGGTCGGGCCGGTTTATAGCGCGAGAGAAACGAGGAGAGACGGAAAAGCACACAATGGAGTGTGACGGTACTTACGACGTTGTTCGCCACGATCGCCGTCTTCGCGTGGATCTGCAGGCCGTCGTCGTCGCCGATCTGCTCGCCGATCTGTTCGCGGCTGCTGGCCGGTCCCATCTCTCAGCGGCGCAAACGTCCGTCCGGCTTCCGCTTCGAAAATGAGGCGCCTCGACCACCTCTCGACCGAACCCTTGACGGTCGACGCAGCAACCCGGGTCGCGGCGCGGTTCTCACGACGCCCCCATCGGCGCCAGCTCGATCGAGATCGAGATCGCGGAAGTCACGGTAGCTGCTCGTGGGCAGCTTCCTCGGCTAGCACGTCTACGTCCATCTGCTCCTCGCAAGAGAGAAAGAGAGAGAGAGAGAGAGAGAGAGAGAGAGAGAGAGAGGGAGAGAGAGGGAGAGAGAGAGAGAGAGAGAGAGATTTTGCGATTTCCGACTTCCTCGTGTGCAGCGGTGTCGTCCTTTAATGTGCGCTCCGCACGGTCACTCGTTCCCGTGTAATCGTGAGGACGTTACTTGACGTTGGCGTGTTACTTGGCCACTCGGCCGATTGGATCCCGAGGCATTGGATACCCCAGGCGAAGAATCAGATCCCGGGGTGTCTGCCCCATGACTGGCGGATTTCACGCGGTTGACGGCGGTTGACGGCGAGTTTCGAGTGAAAAGTGGAGGCGGTAGTCAATCGATTTCGGTGGACCGTGTGGAGTTCTTCCTTCGTGCGTGTGTTCACCCCTCTCGGGGTGAGAATCGTCTCCTGGTTATCGTCGTCGCACTTGGAAGGCTTAACGAATTTAACGTTCCTACGTGCAGGCGACCTTTGACTTCAGTTACCTCGCTCAGCTGCTTGCCGACACATCGCGTTCTCACCACCGCCGCGAGAACCCCGCGAGTGAACGCCGGTGACCTCTTCGTCGCTATCTCCACGACGACGTGCGAAGGAGGTATCTGGGGCAAACGGCGTGAACATCGAGTCGATACACCTCGGTAACCTGCTTGCACTCACTCGGACGACAGTGTGAAACATATGACCACCGATCGTCCTCTTGATTCCGCTCGGGATTTCCGACACTTCTCTTCCTCGCAGGACGACTTCCTGGTTACCGTGTGTGTCTCTTCTCTCTCCCTCTTTCTCTCTCCCGCTCTGCCTCCTTCTTTCTTCTCACATAGGTCCCCCGCGTAACCTTCGCAGATACCGCGCGTAGCTTGACAGTTGCTCAAGACTTATGTCACGTTGCAACACCGCCGGGACGCGGATCCGACGAGAAACTTTTCCGATGGTCCTCAGGTCACTGGTTCACCGGTGCCCGCCTGTGCGATAATCTCACGATGATCGATCGATCTCCAGCTTTGCCCGATGCTCTCCCCGACGCGTTGGAGTCGCACGACCGCTACCAAGACTTGGTACCGACCGCGATGTTCCGACGATGACGACGACGACGATGAGGACGGTGACAACCTAACGCACACACCCAGTCAGCTCCTGGGAAACCGCGCCGCAGAACTTAGGCGCAGGAGGTGAAGGTTGACGACGCTCGAGAGAGGGATCCCGCGGCGCCCGAGGAATAGAGCCGAGGGAACGCGTGCCGCCGCCGGTTTCGACTCGCTACGCCAGGAAAAAGGGACGAAGAGAGAGATCCTCCTCGCCGGAGAGAAGTTTCTCTCCCGCCGCGGGTGGGTAGCGCCGCGGCGCCCCGGGATCAATAAAACGACCGCCCGGCCGTCGCCTTCCCTAGGTCCTGCCTGCCTGCTCGCCGAGGTCTCCTCCGTGAGCTGCTTGTGCGCGACGCCGGACGCAGAGACGTCCCGACGCGTGCGCCTGCCACCGCCGCTCTACGCGCCGATCCCTGGACGCGACGGCAGCGTCGGCGACGACGCGGAACCGCGTCGCGCCGCGCTCCGGCGCGAGTTCCACGTGCCGCGCGCACGCTCGCTCGCGTGCCGGACTCGCGCCGGGTCGATACTCGACGCCGCGGCCAGGAGCGTCGACGGGGAAATCCGCGAAAAGTGCGTTCGCGGAATTCGCGTCTGCGTTCCCCCCCGGCGGAGCGAGTGACGGACCTCGAGCGTAGGCCGAGGTGCGTTGCTCAGGGGTGCTCGCGGGTGAAAATACGCATGTCTTCTGCTGAAAAGAAAATAGATTTTAATAGCAAAGGGAGAAACGGGAATACAATGAGAACGATGATTATTGTATGATTGACGTTGCTCAAAAGAGACCGAGAGAACCAGAGTAGCGCAGAGTACGTGTGAATTAACATCGGCGGATAACGTGGAGTTTGCGTCGCTTACTTGAAAATGTGCGACGACCGTGACGATGTCCGAAAAGGGCGCGCGCTTTGTCCGAGCACGAGACGTTCAGCATAAGAGGCTGCGCACTACTCCGCAGAATTGGATTCTCGTCTTCCCGGATACATCCCTGTGCATGCTATTTGCCGCATAATCGTACGTTGCGGAAAAATTAGGGATGTTAGTTTTCTCAGAAATCGGCTGTACAAAGCAAGAGAGAAGGAGAGAGAGAAAGAGAGAGAGAGAGAGAGAGAGAGAGAGAGAGAGAAAGCGAGAGAGAGAGAGAGAGAGAGGGAGAGAGGGAGAGAGAGAGAGAGAGAGAGAGAGGGCGACGCCTGTTATATAGAAATCTACTAAAAAGTACAACACATTTCGTTTCGTTCTTCGTTCACTGCGAGAAAAACGTATGATTTTTTATCACTTTTTCTGTCAGACATTTTTAACGCGAAATATACCCTTGTACGCTGTATAATGTAAAAGAAAAAATTTACATTCAAAATTTGTTGTAAATTTACACATAAAAGGACAGCAAGGCTCGCATGTAAGATATTTAAATTACGGTAATTGCGTACGATGGTATCGCGAGGTATTATCGAACATCTACGGAGGCGCACGCAAAGTTTTATTTGGAACGGCCGGTCATTATCTCGGTATAACCGCTGGGCCAGCTGGGTGCAACTGACGTGTCTCGCTTTCCCTCGTGAATAATTCGTTGCGAAGGGTAGCTCGGAAAATCTCGAGTGCATTAATTGTCAAAGCCGATAAGTTCAGGTGGATCGCAACTGCACCGTTATAAATGCAATCAGATACAATCGCCCGGAATTGTTATTACGATTTGTCGCTGTCGACCGGCTTAATGACTCATCTTCTCATCTCGCCATTGTCGTGTGACATTAATTCATCATCGTTGGCACGTGTGCCGCGAGAATAATACTCTTATAACTCTTAAAACAACGACTCGCCATTACATACTGGCACGTATCCTATGCACAATCGCTTCATTTTATTCCTGCTCTTTGCAGATCGATAGTCGACAACCCCCCGTGCTAGCCACGAACATGTGTTCCAAGGATAGTCTGTATAGTCTGGCAATAGTCTATTATTGTCTGTGCTATGATAGCGAAGTGCAACTTGCTAAAAGTTTAGCACGGAGTAGGGCATCGAATAGCGCGAACACTTGGCGCAATCTCAATCACGGATATTCGGTATCCAATCGAACCGAAATTAGACTGGAATTTAGTATAAGAATCCACGCGTACTTGCGTCGTTTATCTAGTCGCTTACATTAGGAAGCTGAATATAATATTATGTGGTATATATCTCGTTTCACATTTCTCAAGACGTGTAAGCCGCGCGTTTGCAAAAAGTACGTTGAAATTTACGTCATACGTTTTGCGACATCACTGTACGATATTTTTCACAGTTCCGTAGGTGTTTGATAACTTGTTTCGCGACGTTGTTTAGATTGTCACTCTTCGACAACGCCATGGTCTCGATCATATCGATCGGAATGGTCGCGTTGAGATCTTCAATGTATTTCGGCTCCGTAAGATCGTAAGTGACGGACTGCAGAACGCGAAGACAAAGCACTTGTGTTTCTTCCATGGACGATTTATCTCGTAGGCAATGTCTCAACGGGTCTCCCACTCGCGATTCCAGCAGGTATTGCAAACCGGTCTTATTTATGCTCACGTTATACAGAACCATTAGCATCAATCTGTAATGCAACCGCACTCGAAATATTGCCGATGCGCGCAAGGTGCACGTATCTCATTAGAACTTTGTATCAAAGATATAGAAAAACTTCTTTCTCGAAAGACTGTTTCACCGATTTGCATGATAAATTATTTAATTAATACGTATATTTTAATAGAAACCTGCAGTAACCGCGGATAAGAGCGAGTGTGGAAACTGTGTGTTGAAAGTGTACAAAATTTTACTTTTAGTTGCAATAATTTTATTATTTTAATTTTAGTTGCAATAAAATCATGTACCTCTTCAAAGACGACGATCCGGAAGCTGACGGTAATTCCGGGATCAGTTGAATTATTTTCTGCACTAACTCCCTGCCGCTCGAATTTGTGATTAAAAATTCACGACCCTCCGGGCTCGCGGACAAGTTGGAGACGATACCGAGAAGTCCTATTACGAACTTGTACTCGACGTTGCTAGTCGGCGGGAGTGACGTTTTGTAAGTATTATTAAACGCGCTGAAAGTTCCGTCCGCTATCGACAAGAATTCTCCTAGTTCGTTCTGAAACTGAGAGAGAAACCGTAGCACGTAATTAACACATGTGTATTCACATCTTTTGTATATTACAAAAGAAAAAGAAATAAGTGAATATTATAAAAATTATATTGTATATAATTTATAGTATAGAAAAGATTTCGCATCGTGTGATGCGCTCATTCACTTATTATGTTTATATATGTTTTCATTATACTTACGGATAACCAGGCATCGATTGTCTGTGGAAATCTAGAAGCACGCCATGTCAAGTTACCTAACACTGCACCGAGAGTTGCGCAATAGGTACTCTGACTTAATATCTGAAAAAAAAATAAAAAGGCGCATAAATATTCAAGAAATGGCATTTTAAGAAACGGTTTTGCAAAACAGAGATAATGAAGACAGAAATATCGCACTATGCCGCTTGTTTTGTCATTAGCGCAATTTTGAAACAGTCTGCGTAAAACTTAAGAGCTTTAAAAAAGCAAGAGTGGAACTTGAATAAAATGAACGGTGATAAAGATTAATATAAAAGCGAAACGATAAAATTTTACTTGATCTTTCAAACGTCTTATTTCTTCATGCGCAGTTTCCTTTTCTGTCATCAAACGTTCAACTTGAACGCTCAGCTCCTCGCATTTTGACTCCAATGTTATCATTTCTTTCGCGTTATCTATACGAGGAAAGTAACGTCTAAGTTTTGTCAATCGCACATTAATCCGCCGTCATCCACGCTCTGCTTTTAGCATATTCACTCGCTTGCAGCGGATATTTTACTTTTTCGTGTAATAACTAAGAACGGATTAAAGGAGAAAGTTGCGTAACATAACCTTTTAAAATAACGGACGACGTCGAAAATTTATTGAAAAGCGTATGGATTTTATCGCCGTTCGTTTCCTCGCTATGAAAGCCTTGTTCGAAATTGTCAGTCACGAGGATATTTGGTACATCGTCTATGAATTCGTGGAAATTGCCCTTAGAGCTTAAAATTGTCTCCAGAGAATCCTGAAATCACGAGACACGGAGGAAAACTTGGCGTTACGAAATAAACATCATTACTCGCTGAAGATTATATTATAATTTTGCGAAATACGCACGAAGAGTTTGCGATCGTTTTCGAAATTGAATTCGTCCATGTCTGTTTCCGCTCTCGTATAACCAAAAAGAGACGACAATACAATTGGAGGATGCGAACGCTTTTCGAATTGTTTACGAAATCCCGCTGCAACGTGAACAAACACAATCTCGATTATGTTTCACATCTTTAATTCGATGATTTTTTACCCTGTAATTTGTACGAGTCGTTGATTAGATGTAACCTCGCATTTACATATATTCTCGTACACAGTTATATCAATTATTAGAAATTCTCTTGCATAACAATATAAATTCTTGTTAATATTCAGAGATCATCGGTTTCTAAAAAAATATCAGATTAAAAATACCGTGTGGAGCGCCGTTAAACTCAAGGTCTCGCTATAATGCAGTTTCCGTTTATTGCGATAAGATAAGGTGCGTTCAGGTCGGAAATTCGCGCTGCGACGTGCACAATGTTATACGCGCATCGCATTACACACACGAGAGAGAAATTGACTGATCCCCGCTGTGAGCGGCGTGGTGCGAAGTTCGTGCGAAGAACCGTTAACGTAACGATAGATCGACTTCCCGCGTGGCCTCTGTCGGATGTCTTTAGGAACGCATAGCGTGCCTATGATGCACTGCGCACGACCCTTTCCCCTTTCGGTGTTATGATGCTCGAGAACGATATCGGGTGTAACCTCACGACTTGTAGAAGTTTTATTATTTTTCAAGCTACGTGGATATTTGTGGAACAGAGTCGAGATCGATCGGAATTGCACAGAACGTAAGTCACATGACGAATGCTGTTTCAGGCGAAATGCAGTTGTGTTTAATTCACGATCGAGAACCGACGATGTTATATACCACATAACGCTCTACCGTTGCCACTCACTTTCCTCAACATACTTCTTTGATTATTATCCGATATATGATACGAATAGAGAGAACTTTATTGTTTAAATGATGTGTGAGCTAATCGGACGAATACAGACGATTCTTGAGTTGATCCTAGGATATTTTGTTTTACAGGTCTCGCAGTGATGTTCAGTGAAGGTGAAGAGGTACTTGCCAAGTTGCCGAATACTTCTGAATATTATAAAGGGAGGATTCTCAATGTTAAAGGTGATCAGTACAAGATCAAATTCGAAACCGGTGCTCAGCATACAGTCAGTGAAATGGATATTAAGGTAATCGTTAGTACCGGGTAGAAATGAATACTGTCCAAAATTATACATTTGAGAATAAAAAGTATCAAGAGAATTTTTTATCCTTCAACATAATATACATGTAATATGTTATTTTTATTTTTTAAGGTTGAAAGGAGAGGGAGGACTCCAACTAGAATAAGCAACAGGATAGCTGGGAAGAGTCCTATGAGACAAAGATATTCTCCCAGCAGGAAGTCCCCAAGTAAGCGATCGCCTGCCAGACAGTCGATGTACACACCGACTAAGAAATTGCCTGTTCGTAATACACGTCTTGCAAAAGTATCTCTGTCACGTATAGATATCGAAAGTGGTAAATATATTACTTCCAACTATACGTTTGTTAAATACATCAGAATATATAATACACAAAGTTTTCCTTATTCAGATAATATAAATAATCACAAAACAGAAAGCGATATGAAAAAAATTGACGAGAGCCCGACTGAAACAATGCCTCTGCAACAACGTTTAGATGAAATCAGAACTACACTGATGCGTAGAGCACGAATGTCGAGCGTGACGAAAATTGAGAAAGAGCGTACACCAATTGTATTGGTCAGAGATATTGACAGAGCTGCTTCGCTTCCAATAGAGAGAAAAAGTTATTTATTCGAT
Source organism: Harpegnathos saltator (assembly GCF_003227715.2). Taxonomy (NCBI): domain Eukaryota; kingdom Metazoa; phylum Arthropoda; class Insecta; order Hymenoptera; family Formicidae; genus Harpegnathos; species Harpegnathos saltator. The sequence goes on from NW_020230410.1 coordinate 108,502, forward strand.
TATTCTCTAGCTGAACGAGGAAGAGGATATTCTATGCAGCGAGATAAAGTAATTTTTTTTTTAATGATATCATCAATCTATTAGATTCAATTTCTTTTAATAAATTCTGTATGCGATGCTCTGTTTATGTGGTAACAGCTTGTGGAGTGTATCGATAATTAGTTTCAGGATCTGACAAAAGTTCCGCTACCACAGGAAAGTAGAGAAGAGAAACGAGTGACCTCGATACCAGTAAACCGCGATAAAGGAATAATCAGAATTGATCAACCTCAGGAATGGGGTGGTTGGATTGGGACGTCTTTCCTCATATTTTTATTGCCGATATCCATAATTCTGCCGCAATTTCTATGCTGGAAAGGACTATGTCAATCTGATCGTGTACAATTTTCTACCGACTGGAGGGCTTACATAAATTTGCATGGATTTTTAACTTATATTGTATATCTAACAGTATTGGCTTGCGTCTCGGTTGTACCGATTGGAAAGAACGTGGACGGGCAACAGAGTAAAATCGGAAAATTGCAATATCGCATAAATGGTATGTAGGTGTGGGAAATTGCTATATCGCGTGAGAGGATTACTTTCACTTCCATTCTTAGTACTACTAATATTCTTCCGGATATTTTTCAGGATTCGTAAGTGCTACTTTAGCAGTAGTATTATTCGGTTTATGTGTATATAAGAATGTTCCAATCTCTGATTATATTTTGGAAAATTCCCTACAATTGGCAATCAGTGGCTGGCTTATTGGGACAATTTTAGCCTTGGGATTGTATGTTAAGGCAGAGAGAGCTTCAATAGCTAACCTAAATATATACGCGTCAACCAATAGCAAAATATATAACTTTTGGCAAGGCAAAGAAATTAATCCACGAATTGGTATTTTGGACGTCAAGTTGCTGTTGATACGAGCTTCTCTCATAGGCACGGTAATTACTTCGTATTTCGTGACCGGCAAACTCTGATACGGAAATTCTCAGTATAATTTCTAATTATATTCTTTATATTTTGCAGTTGATTATGAACATAGCCATTGCCACTAAAGCTATCGGCAACGTGAGGACTTTAAATATCGAACAACTTGATGTATCTACGTTGTTAGTGATCTCCTTGCAGCTTTTCTACATTCTAGATGGATTGATATACGAAGCCACTATCTTTACGTCCTTTGCGGTAATGTACGAGGGAACTGGATACATGACGTGCGTTAGCCACTTGCTATATCCGTTCTTGCCAACTCTCACGACGAAATTTATGTTGTATCACAAGTAAGTATATCTATCATATATACTTGCATGCATATATATATATATATATATATATATGTCCCATTTTATTATATTATATATACATTTTTACAAATTCTATCATAATAAGTTCCAGTAAATCTTAATTGTTATTTCACACATTTTTAGATTACAATTTAATTACTACATGGGCATATTCGTTTTAATTTTCATAATGGGATATATGTTATACAGAAGTAGTAATTCACGGAAAGATGAGTTCAGGAAAAATCCTGTCTCCCCGACAGTGCCTTGTGAGTGTAAAAATTAATAATCGCTATATCTTGTTTTGTTTTCTATAATCAAGATAAATGGACATATATTTATTCCTATGGAATTTGCAGACTTGGAAACTATCCCAACATCACGTGGGAAGAAGCTCATGCTGTCCGGTCTGTGGGGTTACGTCAGACATCCAAATTATTTAGGTGACATCATGATGCAGTGGTCCATTGCGGGTATCAGTTTAGCGATCGACCTTCTACCGTATTACGCGGCTATCTGTTGCACATTAACGTTGGCTTATAGAGCCGTGAGAGACAACAGACGTTGTCAAACACGTTACGGATACGCATGGGAGGAATATTGCTCGCGCGTAAAGTACATGATTTTAAAGTGCGTGTTTTAAAGCAATAAAGGCGCAACATTTTTAAGCACCAAATTCCATATCATAAAGAGATGCTCAGTATATCTTATAAGAATTTTAAATCATATACTTCATGATATTTTTTCATTATAAGATTATGGCAATGTATAGTAACATATAGTATATTTTAAATTCTTTATCTACATATAAGATCGGACATGACAAGATTGAGATTATGAACCAAAAGTATTTTATTGATATTGAAAAATTTCATTAGATTAAGATTATAGGATAAAACTTTTTATGGACGACAATATTAAAGCATGTAGAACACGTGTAGAACACGTTGCTGCATATTTTAATGAAATAATAAAATGTTTGTAACATTATATTAGCATCTTTTTATATTTAAAATATATATATAGCTTTTAAGACACGTGCCTGTAATATGGAGCACTGAAATGTGAAAATACAAATTAATTAAGAAATTTTATACTTTTGTATTAATCGTGTGTAATTATCTAAGATTACGACAAGCAATTTCTTTTTAAGTCATTAATTTTTTAATAAAATATATTAGCGCCTATCTCGTATCTATTGTACATTTTAACGAAACGATTTTATGGGTATAAAAGACGAGATGATAAAAATTACGAGATGAATGACTTAATTAACAGTAGTATAATTTATATTTGTACACATTCTCTCTCTCTCTCTCTCTCTCTCTCTCTCTGTCTCTGAATTTTTATTAAACTGCTCGTGTATGTACATGTATATATACATGTGTATATATATATATGTCACTTGCTATAAAAACAATTTCCGATAAGGTGAATTCTTAAAAATGTGTTCATTCGAATTGTCTGTCTGTAATGTAATTTTCACAAACTGAAAAGTGATATATTGTTGCACACAATGGAAATTATTATTATTATTTGTTGGTAAAACGATTTCTGCTATACTGATGTTCATTTAATAATTAATTTGTTTCTTTACTTACTATAAAGTAACGAAAGCGAATTCTCATCGTATCATTTGCACATTTATTCACAGTAGACACGCGAGTAGTCGTTCGAATAATTGTACATATCTATTCGCTAGTTATATATCTATATATATCTATACCTTACAATTATGATTAAAAATCATCGCGCTAAAAGCTGCAAACTTACATTTCTATGTGACATTTTTTGAACATTTTATTTTGCGTGTTTTCTCTTCTTAAGAAAAGTACTGCTCGAACTTGCATGTGAAATAGACTATGTTCGAAAATTATTGCAGGAAATAAAAGAATTATATAAATATATTCACGATATGACGTGTAGAAGGAACGTCATTCTTTCCAATTTTATATATCTTGTCAGTAACTATATTTAAATCGTATTTTTTTACAAATGCGTTTTCTGTTTAATGATAAACGCACGTGGTGAACCAATCGTAATTAATCTAGTGTCTCGATGACATTCATGTTGACAAAATACTTTGTCTCCGTCTTTCATCAAGCAGCGCTAATGAAACTTTGATAAACAGTAGATGAAATTTATAACGTGATTTTTCAATTTCTTGCTTTCGACATCAATATTTTTATGTCTTTTTTTTTTTGCGGCCCGGATTGTTTAATGTGTCTGTAAATTAATCGACACGACGATGAAAGTAATCCAAGTCACAAGTATGGAAAAATCAAGTTAAGCGATATTTTTCGCGAGAAGAATCTTTCCGTACACTTAAGATTAATTTTGATTTTCCAAGCGTATCTTTTAATACGTAGGAGAAACGTAGAAACTTATTTACCTCTATAATATACAAGAGTCATGACTTAGATCACTTTTATTATCGCGGGAGCAATTTGATCTTCATATGTTATAATTTCTTTTTGTATTTCGCCATGAACTGTCACCCAAATTAGTGCCTATTGACGTTTCTTCCGCGACAAAGCTATCATGCTTCGTTAGGAACATATTGTCGCTCGTCCGTGTCGCTTATCGCTATACTGTGTACTTTCTAATTACCGAAAGAATCGCAATCGAATTAACGAAAATCTCGTGAACGCTGTTGTTTTGGCACACAACACATACACACACACATACACACACGCATACGACACATGTCCATCCGCGTTCGTTTAATTTTTATCGTTAAGTGTTTCGTGGCAGCTTTCAATTCAGTACTTTCATCACCTGCTAAGTCGGTGGACTATCGTCCCCGCGAGAAATGTTACACCGTTCGACGCGTATCGCAACTCGAAAACGCGAGAGGACGCGAGGACCTTCCCGAATTGATTGGTCCTCGGGGCCCAGACGAGGCCCGGTGAGACGTGTTGATGTCCGTTCAGAGAAAATAGAAGACCCAATACACGGCGTTGAACAGCATGAAGCTGACCGGGAAGATGATTCGCGAGTACTTGTCTATCACGTTTACGTCCTTGATCTTAGGCATCGATACGCGCAGCACGGAGGCTCCTCTGCGTATGGCGTGTAACACCTGTGAAACACACTTGTAACATGTAAATATTTACAAATACAGTAATGGAGAGCGATTCTGACAACCAGAACAAGCTATCGTATTTGGAAATATCGTATTTGGAAAAGGAGGAGTATAAGAGAGAGTAATTTAGAGAAGTAATCTGTTAGATTTGTATTATAATTATATATTGCATATTTCCGTTTGTTATCACAAACAAGGGCGACTGCTCGTCGCAGTTGCCCAATTACCATTTTCTACAGAATTTGCATTTTTTCGCTCTCCGGGTGATCGTATAAAATAACTATAACAATATAGATACGTGTATTTGTAACAAAGACGTGACATACACTCGCGCGCGCGCACACAAATCCGGAAAATCTGGTGGAGATATTTAAAGATCGTCTCGCTCCTTCGAACATTCTTTAGACGTCTTGTGCATTGTTTGGGAATACCTTGACATACCTTTGGCTTGTGCGGTCTCGGGCCTCTGTACCTGAGGCCGCTGTTTCGGGTGTGCGTATTATAAGCGGCGGCCCTGGAGATGCGAAAGCTCGGTGGAAACTTGGCTGGGTCGTGATCTCTTCCGGCTCCGGGCGTCGACGAAGCGCTGACCAAGCCCGACCTATTTCTGATGCTCGGTAACGGCGACATTCGGAGATCCTGCAGCTCTATAATGTCCGCGTCTGTAGAGCCGGGAAACGGCGAGCTGGCTTTGCTGCCTGCAAAGAGGAAGACGGGAATTAGCCGAGCGCGAGGTGAAACATCCGGAGTGACGAGTCGTCGCTCGATATTCGCTCACCGGGCTTCGAGGAGAGCACTTTCCTCTCGTCGGTCTCCTTCTTCTTGGTCTTCTTTTTCGCCCGGGCGCCCCAGTACGTATAATTGACCGCCGCGTATTCCAACAGGGCCGCGAACACGAACACGAAGCACATCACCAGGTAAATGTCGATGGCTTTCACGTAACTGATCCGTGGCAGTGAGCTCCTAACACCCGTCGATATTGTTGTCATCGTCAACACCGTCGTGATTCCTGAGGAAGAGTCGGCGGATCATGCAATTACGATGTCAAATAATTTCTAACGGGCGGGAGAGGGAGGAGTGGAGGGGGGGCGGGCATTTCTGTCTCGGATTCTTACCGAGAGCCACCCTCGCGCTGGTGGCTTCGTGATTGATCCAGAAGCTGACCCAGCTGAGCATCACGATCAGTATACTCGGCAGATATGTCTGAAATACGAAGTAGCCGATGTTCCTCTGGAGCTTGAAGCTCAACGAGAGCCTCTGGTAGATGCCGGTAGCCAGCTTCTCCTTCCGATCGTTGGTCTCGTAGCCGATTATCGTGAACTGCGGCAATTCCGCATCCTTGACCCCACGAACGGGGGTTTCCTTCCAGTACATTACTACGTCGAGCACCGTGTACCCGTCTATACATGAAGAGTGGCGTAATATAGAGCGCACAAGCCGGCAGTCACATTGTAAAAGAGTAGCGGAAGTCTAATCGGCCGATTATTTGTTCGCTCATCGACGGCAATATTATCCCGACTACACGGTAATCGCAAAATCTCCAGATATACAAATCTACCGCAAGGAGAAACGTAGTAGGTATCAACGTCGTCGACGTTTGCTCTATCGTTTTGTGTGCCCCCTTTTTCTTTCGCTCATTCAAAGTGCAACTTTCGATTGCAGGAAATACCTTGCTTCGACTCCGGAAAATGAGAGATATTCGGCGGAAGCTAACCGTTCGATCAAATACATATCTGAACACGTACAGCTCTCGATCTCTACGGTGCAGTTCTGCGAGTCGAGGGGATAATAGTGCAGGTCCATCATACAGGCCAGGGTCGTCGTGAATCTCATGCCGTACGTGATCGAGCCGTCACCGGACAACCTGACGAGCTTGTTGCGCTCGGTGACGTCGTGCAGAAAGCTGTGAACAAGAAAATCAGTCCGATGCAGCGAGACAGTCTTTACGATAAATAGAGAGAGAGAGAGGGAGAGAGAGAGAGAGAGAGAGAGAGAGAAGGAGAGAGAGAGAGAGAGAGAGAGAGAGAGAGAGAGAGGGGGCCACTCTGGCAAGTCTCTATTCGCGTCGGGCGATTGATATCTTTATTATCGCGGTGATCGTCACCTGTTCTTGTCGTTCGCGAAGAACGTGTCCGGGACCCAAATCTTTTCCGCGAAGTCACCGCTCAGCGTCAGGACCTCGCCCTCGTGCGAAAAGGCGAGTCTCTCGTCCTTCCAATATTGATTCAAGTACATCGTTATCGTGTAATCCTGACGGTTAATCACGGTTAGACGTCCGAGGTACCACACCTACTAACTTGCTAACTAATTGCTTATTAATTACTCATTAAGTATCACAATATTTATGACATTAGTCGCGCAGTGAATCGCGCCACATGCATGAGGCATAAGAAAGTCTTGACTCGCGATCATTAGTTTATCGCGATAATTTTCGAAACTCCATCCGCGGCTCTGCGTTAACACCCCGCGATATTTCCGGAAAAGAAAAAAGGGAAAAACATCATACGCGATCGACAGGATCGACGTCCGACGCGCGAACGGGAAAGAGGGGACTTTACGTCGCGAATCAATCATTAGCACACACGGTTTATCGGCGCCCTGAAGGCAGAAATCGATTTGGCAGCGACGACGAAGACGCTGTGAATGTCGACCGAGGAACATGCTCCGTATCTCGAGGATCATGCATATAACATCACGATAGCAACATCCGATGCAAGACGCGCGCATATTTCAGTTTGCACGCGCTAAACAAGGCGGACGCGTTACTTCATGCAGAATCTCCTTATTTATCTCATTTGTCTCGCCCACTCACCATATTGACTTCTGAGATCGCGTCGAAACTCGCGATGGTGAGATCCATTCCGACCAGCAACGGATCACCTTCGAGAAACAGGAAGCATATCGCATTAATTCGTCGAGTATCTCGCGTCGCGCGTGACGCCAATAGAAAAGAAAAAGAAAGAACAAAGCAAAGAAAAGGAAGGAGGGCAGAGGCATCCGAATTTTGCCGCTTTTCAAGCTGCTCGCGATGGAGAGACCCGTTAAACGGAAAAGAAATAGTTTAAAGCCGCCTAATCCATTGATAATATCGGCAAATTACTTCCCCCTCGTTGCACGTTCAATTAAAAGCGCTGATTGCGATCGTGCCTCGTTGAATGGTATGGAGACTTCATTAAAAGCTCTCAGAGGGAGAGAGAAAGAAAGAGGAGAGGAGAGGATCTCGCCGGCGAGGAGCGCTAATGTCGTGTTCTACCTCCGGTTGAGCGAGCGGCTTTATTCTAGCGGCTAGCTCTGTTAATTAATACGGCGTCTAATATCGCGTTCCATTAAAATATCTCAGGTGCTCGAGGGGGATTTGGCGCTAGAAGAAAGAAAGAAGGGAGAAACGCGCATGCTTAATTCCAATGGAAGAGAAACGCGCATGCTTAATTCCGGAAGAGAGAGAGAGAGAGAGAGAGAGAGAGAGAGAGAGAGAGAGTGAGAGAGAGAGAGAGAGAGAGAGAGAGTTTAACGGCGTGAAGAAGCGACAAGTGCGAAGCTTACCGCCGAAGTTCGGCCTTAATCGAATATCGTAGCCGTCGAGTATTCTCGAAATTGTCTGCGTAACGTTCTCCAGCCTATCGGACATCCCGGTGTTCTCTAGGGAAGCCCTGCGAAGTGCGAAATTCCGAAATGCGGATATTGTCGATAATGCTCGAGAGCGTTAAAATATCACGCGCGCCAGACAACACGTTGTCGAAGCTATCGCATGAACATTGCCGATCGAACAGGTGAGATGATCGCCAGGTGTTCGATCGCGCCGCTTTATCCGTGAAGTACGCGTCGAGAGATTCGTCGATACCTCCGACGTTCATCCGTTCAAACGTGACGCGACGAAGAGAAAAATTCCGAATTACACCTTCCCGGAGAAATTCGGAAATGAGTCGTCAAGTGATAAATTGTGTTCGTTTACTTTAATTTGACCGTAATTCGCCATCGGTATCAGGCTGTGCGACGGAAACGCGCGCATAAGAAGCTAAGGGACGGAACGACGTGCAAATTGATCTGTCGATGAGGAATCATGCATGGAACGGACATATTATCACGCATCGCAAAATTACTGCCGCTGAGTAATTCCCCCACCGTCGACCTGATCTGGTCGATAGCGATTCTACTCGTGATCACGATATTCTTGATCGTCGCGAGGAGATAGTTGCGCGCGCGCGCGCGCGAGTCTCTGAATGCATCCGTGCCTCGAGAGGATTATCCAGCCTCTTTCGGCCCGGAAATGGAGCTTTGTTGTGTCTCCCTGTGTACATTGGCGTGATTGCAGCTCCGGTTGCCCGTGCAGTCGCTCACATCGCGCGCCGGGCTTAATTCAGGTATCTAATTACTTCCTCGCGCTATTTAATCACGACAGTAAAAACGAGAGAAAAGAGAGAGAGAGAAAGAGAGAAAAACGAGCGAGATTCATTCCCAGCGTGATTTGCGTTAGCGAATGCTCGGAGGTAACATTTTTTCCCTCCGGATTTTCGCTCACATGAGCGCTTCGATCGTTTAATTCGCACGGACGAACGAAATTCCAGGACGTCGCGTTTATCGAAAGCCCGAAAATTCTCCATCGACTTCGCGTCAGAGGAAGAGTGCGTTTGAATACAGAAGCGCGCGCGCGTGCAGCCGCAAAGGTGCGTGACACGTGCGCGTGGCAGCGCGAGGCAGCGCGAGGAAAAGTGGCGGGTGCTGTTGAAGCGACGGCTGTCACACTTAAAATCCGCGAGACAGGGGATGGATTCGCGCGACGACGACGGTGCTCACCAGATGACACGATGACGTAGCTGCACGAGGAGGACGACGATCAACGGCAGAAGCGCGCGCGGCAGCATCCTGCCAGTCGTCTGCGTTATCCGGGCGGGATTGCGTCAGTAAACGAGCGGGGAGGACGTCATCCCCTCGGCATCCTCGTGGCCGCCGGTTCGCCGCCGCCGTCGTCTGAAAGCAGACAAAAGGAAGCACCGTGCGGACACACACACACACACACACACACCGTCACTGGCGACCCTTTTCCGCACGCCGCCGCCCTTGACCTCGTGTATCACACAACACCGCGCGCGTACTCCCACTACACGTCCTATCGCGCGTACACGCAACCCCCGCACGCGGAATCAGCTACCGCTGTGGCGCGCGCGAGTACTTGGAGTACCCTAGCTTAACCCTTGCACCATCGTCCAGCGAAAAGGAGAGGTCTGTTTGACTTGGCAATTTCTGCGCCCGTATAATGGTCCCGTCTCTTGGGACCGGCGGCAAAATTCAAGGCAAACAATTAAGGTCTCCGACGGGAGTGTTTGCCGATCGGCGAACATCCCTTCGTCGCGCAGCCTTTCTGCCGCGCAGGCACGAGGAGAGAGTATCCGATGCCCGGGTGTCTCGATACCTTCCTCGCGCTCTATTCAACGATCTCGCGCGTCCATCTAGATGACCATTTGTACCTCCTCTCTTTGTAGCCCACGGAGGCCCGACCGCCGTCGGAGCGTTCGCGTTGAATCGCTAAAGAGAAGAGTCCGCGAAATATAGCCCGGCGACGTGCCGCGCTCTTCTTATTTCGCGGGGCGATCAAGATGACGAAGATCTTGTTAGCCGCGCGAAACTCTATACTCCGTAAATAATGACGGCCAAGGGCGACTCTCTTCCCCACCGCCCCCTCCCCCCCGCGCTCCCTCTGCCCTGCTTCCGCCTCGTTTTATTAATGTTTTCGTTTTAGATTGACGAGGGAGTGATATTTCATCACTTGCGATATCCTACGCGCGAGCACTTTATCCTTGCCCGTTGCGAGACGCCCGTAGTCGTCCGCTCATGACATGTAAAACTCGCGAATAAAATTGTGCGCTAACACCCCGACTCTGTGCGAATCTTACCGCCGGCGGGATCTCGCACGCAACCCCATTGTCTCGCGCTCCTCGTGACCAGCTCGCCGAGATGAATCGCACGCAGTTCGCACGTTACCGTGAAATCGCGCCAACGATCGCGCGCGCCTGCCGTGGAAAATTCAAGCGACGTTCCCGATTCCACGGCGATCGCGGCGAGAACAAATGGGAGATTAGCAGCGAGTCGTGCAACAAGCTTCCGTGCGACGGGATCAAGCCGATGTGTCAAGCACGCACGAGAGGAAAACGTTATTCCTCGCACATCCTCTCGAGCCATATTCGCAAGTGCAGTACTCTCGCTGCTAGCCGGACTTTCCGTCTCTTCTCTCCTTCCTTTTCTCTTCCCGCGTCGCGACGTTGCCTCACGACGGATTAACCGTACCTGATGTATCCGACGGTCACCATGACGCGGGGGGTCCCATTGCCGATCCGATGGGGACCTGGCGATGGACGATCAGGCTGGCTGTCACGCCGCGGTCTCGCAACGTTATCACTCGCGTGCACTTTGATCCGCGGATCGCGAGTCACAAGATCGCAGTCTCGCATCGACCGCGGCTCTCAGGATCACGATCTGCCCGAACGTTGGTCCATCAGCCAGTGACTGAGCCCGTTCTCACCGAGCCCGGCGTTTGCTAACGTCCGTGTGGAGTCCAACGTAATCCGGATTTCACTGTCACGCCAAGAACTCGCGGATCACTCTCGCTCGCGGATACATTCGAACGTACTGTCACGAACGCATCATCGATCGTCGCGCAGCATCACTCCTCGTCGACGTCGTCCTCGTCGTCGTCGTCGTCGTCACTGCCTTCGTCGTCTTCCTCGTCGTCGTCGTCGTCGTCGTCGTCGTCGTCGTCAACGTCGTTAACGCTGTCAACGTCGTCAACCAGAAACGAAGCCGCAAGGTATTCCCGTGCGCCACGAGCCTCGCGGAGGCTGCTGCCTTTCATCCCTCGTAGCTAACGCGGATCCACTGTCGATTTCTCTCTTCAGACCCTCTCTCTCTCTCTCTCTCTCTCCCCTTGACTCCTTGCCCCTCCCCCTCCCTTCATCGTCAGCGCGCTCTTTCTCCCTCGCGGTCTCTCCGGAAATCGTTCTCCCCTCGCTCTTACTCATAGACGCGCGGCTCGTTATCTCTCTTTCGCTCCGAGTACCTTGTTCAACCCCTCGCCTCGTCCTTCGCTCCACGCGAATCCTCCGTCTATCTCTCTCGCTCACTCTCTCTCTCTCTCTCTCTCTCTCTCTCTCTCTCTCTCTCTCTCTCTCTCTCTCTCTCTCTCTCTCCTTCTCCCTCGCTCTCAGTCGTCCTCGTTCTAATATATTATTTATCTCTCTTGATCTCACTCTCGCAGATCCTCCGTTACTCTCAGTCTCGCGGAAGCACCGTCCCTCCCGCTCGCGCGTTTTCGTGATCGCCTATCTCCCTCGCTCTCGTGAACCCTTTCCTTTCCTTCCTCTCCTCTTTCCCATTTCGCTCTCGTGGATCCACCGTCCCTCTCGCCCGCATCCCCCTTTTTCACGTGAGATCGTGCCGTTCCACCCCCGTGCATCACCGATATATTCACCACCCGCCTCTCTCTCCCTCGCCCTTCCTCACCGCCCTTTCTCTCTCCTCTCTCTTCCCGCGTCGTCTCTCTTTCTCTCTCTCTCTCTCTCTCTCTCTCTCTCAGATCACCTTGATTCTTCTCTCTTCCGCTCCTCCGAGTCTCTCCGTCTTGCGTTGCCACCCCCGCCCGCAAGCCCCGATCAACCCCCGCGAATTGCCGCACGGCCGCAGGGCGCATGCACGGTATGCTCTATCGCTGCCGACCTAGTGACACACAGAGCCGGCGATCGGATTTTCAGAGCGAGCCGATCGAACAGCAGCATCACCAGCATCACCCACCGCCGTCACCCGCGCTCCTTAAGACGCGAGAGAGGGTGTCATTAACCTTCGAGAGTGGTAACGCGCTACGAATCGGAGGCGATCGATGCTTATTTCGCGAAGCGTGGCAAAAACCGATCCGCTATTCTTAATCGCGACGTGACGGCGCTCTATTCGCGGCGAATGAGAATAACAGAGTTCTCGTCGGGAGGGTGAGGGAGAGGGAGAGGAGGAAGGAAGACTGCGAGAAACGTCGACTTCGCGCGCGAGTGACACCGGTCACGCGCTCGTCCGATCGCGTCACTCGAGTCGCGAATAAAAAGGATCCACCGCGAGGGTGAGGAGGGTGAGAAGAAGGAGCGAGGGCGAGCCTCGCGAGCGGCTTCCGGCGTTCTAACGAGAGTCGCGTCTCTCGGGCGAACGCGACCCCCTGAAAAATAAGAGCCCGGAAAGCGGCCGGCGCGGAGATAAGATCAAAATTAATGGGCACCCGGCTAAGCATTAATGAAGATTCACTTCCGCGTCATATCACATGCATTACCGCGACAAAGTTATCCGATAAGTGGACTGTCGGGATTTGGAGCACTTGGCGCGGGGGTGTGTAAGGATGATTTGCGAGCGCCGTGCGGAAACGTCGAGTGCCGCTTCCTTATTAAGACCGCAGATGGAAGAATCCTCCCCGCGAGAGACGCGGATTATCGTCGTTCCATCTCGCAACATTTTCGACACGGTGGCCGAGAAAGAATCCGCTCGTACTTGCGGAAGAAACACCGATCTCGCGGAGACGATCGATATCTCGAGGGTGCTCTCGCAAAATCGCGGTGCGCACGTAAAGTTGGCGCTTTAGCGTTTCACGGTCGCGCGCGCGCTACTTGCGAATCACTCCGGCTGCGATAGCGTGTGGGTGTAACAGCGGTTAGATTTACAATCGATAAGCGACTTCCTCCGCCGGCAGGATGGGTTCACTTACCTCCGAGGGGCGATAAGAGTTTTCCCGTCGGCAACATCGACTCTGGTCGGAAATCATTTCCACAGCCGGAATCCTGGAGGAGAGGACGCGTCTCGATCAGTTTCGCGCATGTCCGCGTGGAAATGCGGCCGAGAAATCACTTCGCGGCCTCGATAACTTTCCAAATCGAGGAGCGCGCTTTTCCTGCGAAACTCCACCCTCGCGGAACTTCCGAGCGAGGACACGTCTCTTATCGCGACGAACGCGCGCGTCGCTGAAAATTAATCACGCTTTATTAAGAGTTCCCCGCGAATTGCGCTTCCCTTACGTCTCCGCCAATAAAACAAATCGCTTCTAAGCATCGTCGACATGTTGGCGCTACCTTTTTCGCGTTTGACGCGAAAGAAATGTTACATTAGCATTCATTAACCACTCCGGTCGTATCAGTCGAGTCCGTAAGACTCGCCTCATGCGACACAGCGTGTCGTTGTCGCGCGAGCTCACCTTCGTATAAATTTCGCACTTAGATGTGTGTGAATGTGTGGACGAAACTAACTTCTCTGAATCAAGTGTGCAGCCCGGCCGAAACACCGCGCTCGCGATCAGTGCGCGGCAGGAAACTTGTTAATTAACGCGTTTAAATTTTCTAGCTGCTCGGAGTTTAATGTGATTTAACGAGAGAGGAAGAGAGAGAGAGAGAGAGAGAGAGAGAGAGAGAGAGAGAGAGAAGTGATGTACGAAATCTCGTTGATTGTAGGACCAAATCATCTCGGCCTCGTCAGATGTGGTTTCATTTTCCGTCTGAACGGCGTGAACGCTTCAACAACACCCTGATGACTAGTAATCAAACTGTCAGAGTTAAAAAGAACGTACATACGCGAGAAGCACAGAGCGATACTTTAATAAATTTTCTTCATTTCTCGAACGTTCTCAATTTCGGCGACTTTAAAGTACGCTCAATCTCCCGATTAGCTTTCTATCTTCGCAATTAGTTTCGGATTAATTTATTCCCTTTCTATCCATCTTAATGTACCATCGCTTCCATCCTCAACGAAATCAAAATTCTCCTCTTTATCTTTTCCAAGGAGCTCTGAGCTCGATCTGCGCGTTTACAAGAAACACACTCGGCACGTTCGTCCAAACATCCCGCAGTTGCCGCGCCACGTCTCCTAATCGTATAAACACACCGGGACGCGTTATCGGGTCCCCTGGTAATTAATTGCAACTCGATTTACGATTGGAGATCGAACGTTGAGTTTGCCGCGCGGCGCGTTGAAGCGGTTAAGCGCGAACACGATCGGCGGTGATTTCGGGGCTTGCGCGCCGCGCGACGCTGTAAGCCGCGTCTTAGGGGGTTCGTGGCAGGAAGATCCACGCGGCCGCCGCAATGGGCCGTCGCGCCTCGTGTCAAACTCAACTCGGCGCCAACACACGACGACGAGTCACTACGTGGGTGCTGTTGAAATCTCGCCGGAGCGGAGCCGCGAGTCAACCGGACGCCGGGAACATGATGACGCCGAGAGAACTGTCGCTGTGAGTAGAAAAAAAGTAGCGATCGTCGAGAGAGCGCGGCCGCCGATTCACTGGCCGATTCACTCGCCGTACATCGCCGCGCAGTCTCGTTTTCTGTTCGCATTCGAGCGCGCGACGGGATGTGTGACCTCGCGTGAAACATTCCGCGTGAAAAATCCTTCGGCAAATCCCCGCGACATCACTCGGCCTTACGACCTGTCAAGCGCCGTCGCTCTCTACGCGAGTGTCTTCTCGGACGCGCACCTTCGCGCCGACTTGCATCGTTCGTTAAGTTGGAATTACGAGACATTTCTGATACGACGTTTTGATAAAGTTTCATGGACCATATCATTCATGAACCTCCACATCCTGTTCGATTCCGTTGGCGGGACCTCAAGTCTCTCACTTGCGAAAGAATCGCGCTCGCGCGTACAACGTTCCGTCTCGTGTATGGCGGGTTGCCGTGGCCGCCGATTGTTATTCAGGTCGCTCGTGGCTTATTCAATGCGTCCGTTGTTTTACATGCCGTATCTGCAAACGTTTTGCATGCATCTGAATGCGATGCGATGAGATGTTTAATCGCTTCGTACATCAAAGTCGCCGGCACTTGTGACGCATGAGGCTCAAAGATGTATCTTGAGCGATTATCATGCGAACCGCGAGTCGCGAGAGGGGGAAAGGGAGCACCTGGATGTTTCAAGTATAGATACACACAGAAGACTCTCACGGGAGACGTAATTAGTCCTCTGAATTTAATCAAGCGTATCTCGAGCGGTCGTCCGAGCGAACGCGAATGTTCCGGAAACGTCGGAAGCTTTGCAGCGGCGCATCCTTTTGTGAGAGAGGCGTTTTTCGATACGAGGTTGACACTCGTCTCAGTCAGGGTAATTCTGATCATCGAGGTGTCATCGGATATACGATAATTATACACGCGGTGATCGATAAGTCTCAGGATAAAAGTCTCGAAAAGATTCCATCATCGTCCGTCGAAATGAAAAAAAAACTACGTGTCATTCGCTGTAAACGCGCGCGCGTGCGCAGTCGCAATTGCAAATCGCAAATTGAGTTGAATTTATTTGCAAACGAACTTCGGGAGCCATGAGGGGATTGATGAGATGGTTTCGGGAGATCGGCTGGCCGCAACTTCTGCATATGCATCGTCGTGGTTTGCAAACTGCACGCATCGCGTTCGACGCGTCGCTTCGTTTTTACGTGTCCGCGCGATAATGTTATTCCACTGGCGGAAGTATCGTCGATAATTTGTGCAATTCCCTCGCAGGGCCATAAATGAATCCAGACATCGCGTTTGCCGTCCTCGCACTTCGCGATCATAGAAAACGGTGTGATGTGCGATTGTCGCGCGGGCATCATGTGATATCCGAATTAGAATGATTAAAAGCTCGCCGTTTTCCGGTGAATTGCCGGGCCTCCGGTAATAAAAGCCTCGGCCCGAACGCCGCGGATCCTCGAATAAAAAAAGGAAAAGGAGAGAGAGAGAGAGAGAGAGAGAGAGAGAGAGAGAGAGAGAGAGAGAGAGAGAGAGAGAGAGAGAGAAAGAGAGAAAAGGAGGCACAGCCGTCCTTCGATTTCGCGCTTCAAATGCACCTCGACTTTCATACCGCGGCGCATTCTCACAGCGCATTCTCGCCGAGGAAAAATAAGGAAAGGCATTTATTAATTAAAGATATTTAAGCAGCGGTCGCGCGTAAGAGCGCCCGTCAATTTGCGCTCTGAATTCCTCGAATACCCGGCAGAAATAAGCCCGGTATGTACGAGGCGATGGAAATCGACGGATTGATAGGTTCGTACTCGCTCGGCTCGGCTCGGCCCGGTAGACGCTTAAGACGCGGAAATATAAGCGCGGTGTATTCGCGCGAGAGAGAGAGAGAGAGAGAGAGAGAGAGAGTCGATCGTGCGAAATGCATCCACGTTATAGAAGTCCGCCGGAGGGAGGATAAACGCGCACGTGACGCTTCGAACGTGCGATGAAAAGTCTCAATTAAAGTCTACGACGTGGCTGGAGAAGAAGTTCTCACCTGCGTTTTATTTACTCTTTTCTTTTCGTATTCCCTCCCTCAACTCCGCTCGGATTCGACAGATCGCGAGGAATTACACGACACCTTTAACCAGAACGGTTGAGCTCGTGTCCCTCCGCGGTGAATCACGATGTAACTGCAAACGAGTCGAGTTCTTTGGTAAACGGGTCGTGTACAGTCCGATCGATTTTCGCTCGAGAACGCCGGATCGATTTTCAGCCGGAAATCGAGCGCGATACGAAATGCGCGGGATCGCGACTCGACGGGGCGCGACGTTCTCTCGAAACAGTGACGCGAACCCTCGTGGATCACCGCACGGCCAGGTAATGCTGAATCGGCGGATGAGAAGAGGTACTCTCCTCCACTTTTCCTTTTTCCCCTGCCCGCTTGCAGCTCCTCCTCTCACTTTACGTCTTAAATCGACTACGGGCTCCAGAGTGCTCGTTGTTCGCTCCTTTTCGCGACTCTATTACATCGTCGCGATGAAGATTCAATCACGATGCAGTCGTACGGCTAACGAGAGAGAGAGAGAGAGAAAGAGAGAGAGGGGGGGGGGAAAGAGAGAGAATGGAAATCTCGCTGCCGGACATCATCGCAGGATTTTTCCGGGAAAGTATGCGGACGCGCGTGGGAGCACGCTGAAAATATGAGGCCCGAAGTCACGTTCCGCGACGGAGGTGCGAAAAATCTCGAAAGTCAGCCGCGGGTGAGCGACTGCACTTACAATTAGCCGACGAATGTCTCTTCGCGTGTGTCGCGAGCTGCGGTTTATCGGTAGCGGATAATCTGACGAACAAAGTTCTGGCACGTGGAGGATGCTATTTCGCGGTGACTATGTCCGAAGGGCGACGGGGAATGTGGGCGCGAGAGCGCTGAGAAGCGCTGCAGCGTGCTCCAAATAACTCCTTGTAATATCTTTGTAACGTTAACGCCGTCACACCGCTCGTCGTTACGTCGTTTAGAGCGACGAACGAGATACCCGGATGGCCGTCTGCACATTTTTCCACGTAGATATTCCCGCTCGTCCCGTGGACTCGCCGCTAAAGTCATCCGACGCGCGGCTGGAAGGTAATCAATCGACGAGAATGCGCGACACGTGGAGCGAACCTCAGCGGGAACACAGTGTACCATGTGTTAGAGCAATTATAAGATAACTCTGTAGTCGTTACGGGTTAATTTCAAATCGTTAAAAATTCAGAGATACGTCTGCGATACACGTCATTAAATAGTATCGAAAAGAGGAGAAAGAGAGAGAGAGAGAGAGAGAGATAGAGAAAAGAGCGCGATTAAGATATTAAGTTAAAGTGAAAGATAAAATTTACTCTATGTACAGAATATTTTTATCAGGTATTATTAATAAATGATTAATTAGGGATTTTCTTCTGCCGTTACGGGCAGAGGTATGGTAAAAATTCGGAACCCGCCCGCTCTGTCGGCGCGATATTAAAGCGATACTTTTTAGGCTTAAAATGCTGCGAGCAATCGATGCGGCTTAAAATGCGTCCCCTTGCGGAAGGACGGAACGTCAGGTTTCGTGTCGAATCGAGCTCGCTACGACGATCAGTCCCATTCACATATCCATAGAAAGCGCACTCACGTCCACTGCATACTTAATGAATTCCAATTATCGACGTTCGCCGCTCATTCATAATGCGGAACGTAATTTGACGTGCGGCCGACGACTCCCGCTAAAACATTGTGCGCTGTTTGCGCTGTTTTTAACGCCCGCTCTCGAGCTCACGTGCGTCGACGGACACGTGTCCCGCCGTTATTAATCATTCTTCGCAATTTGCGCTCGTCCCGTTTTCATTCGTCGTCATTCATCCAGCCAACCCGAATACATCGAGAAACACCGTCCCCTCGCAACATAACAATTGCCTCATCAACCTCTCTCGAGCGAGTCAAGGAGAATGCGTGCGGCCGCCGGCTCGAGGAGCGATTTACTTGGACGAATTTCCAATTTTATTTTTATCAGAGCAAACCTCGTGACTCGATTATCGGTAATCGCCGCGTGGTGCGAGAATGCGAGAGTCCGCACCCTTCGTTGAAATAAATAGTTGTTCCCCACGTAGGTTCGACTTTATTTTCGGCGATGACGGCGATGTACGGCTTCAAGATTTGCCAAGAAACCGTCAATTGTGCAACAGAGCGAGCGAAGGCGATTTGCCTCTAGTTTCTCTCTCTTTCTCTCTCTCTCTCTCTCTCTCACTCTCTCTTTCTCGGTGCACAATCGTCAAACGCGATCTGTTTGTCTTGCGCGATACCGCGCTTCATTCTGTATAAACAGAGTATTACAGATCTCTCGTCGCGTCCGCGAAATAATGAATATACTGATGTCGCACGCAGTTTCGTCATCCTCGTGCCGCTCACCATGTGCAAGTATCGTTTCCACGCGCTCGAAATTAGAGCGGCGACGGGCTTCGCGCCGTCCGAGACGTCGCTGGGCCCCACGTTGGCGATCGGCAGAGTGCCCAGGGCCACCGTCAACGACATCGTCTCGAGGAATATCACGATGGTCTTGGAGAATCTGCTGATGAATTACGAAAACAGTCAGCTGCCCACGCACGGTAAAGGTGAGGAAGTGAAAGGCCGCGGGCAGGATGCTCAAAATGTCGGATATTTGTAGGTTTCGACGTCTGAGCAAATGACCGCCGCGACCGCCGCGACCGACGCGACCGACGCGGCCGACGTGTGGAAACGCTCGGCCGCGCGTCCGATATTGATATTAATTATTATAACTACTGCGAGGCCAATATATTCTCTCCGCTGCGGTCGCGCTGCAGCATCCAGAGATGATTTCATCGTTAGCCCCGTACGTCCCGTACTTACGTTAATCGCGATCGATATCATATGGCGGGAAATAATAGCGGCGGGTAATTGGATTCCAAAAGGTTCGAGGAAGATCGCGCGCGCGCGTACACACACACACACACACACGTACACACAGCGGTCTAACCGCATTAATCCGCGATCGATGGCTAAGAGCGCGAGCGACATGTCGCGTCGGCGGATCTCTCATGCCGGAGGAAAGATGTATTGTTTGTGGAAATATCGCGTGTATCTTCGAATCTATTCCGATTAATCATTCGAACGCATATATGCGCGGATCCGCGGATCGCCGGCTGTAAAACTCTTCTCTTTTTTATCACAAAGCTATATATATCCCGCGAAGTTCCTGGAACGCTGTGATATTGACGTCTCGTGAATCTCCGGCGCGGTCACTGTCGAAAAGTTTTCATGTTCGTCATTTCTTTTTTTCTTTCCTTCTCTTTTCCAGGCGTTCCCACGGTGGTGAAAACCAATATTTTAATTAGAAGTATGGGCCCGGTGTCCGAGCTCGATATGGTGAGATTCAGACATATAAATCCACTCTTCATCCTCCGCGCGGTTGCACCAAGTAGTACAGGGTGTTTCAGAATTCCTGCTGAAGGCTTGTAGAGGACCAACGGAGAGGTCTTGATAAATTGGATTCACCGACTGTCCTTGCTTCGCCGATGAATTTTCCTTGCAAAATTCCCTGCAAAAGGAGCTTCCGTGGGAGACGCGAGAGTCCCGGTTTTCCAGCGATTTCCCTTCCAAGCCGCAGCGAGCTCCTAAAAGAGAAAAAAGGTATCGGCGCTCGACTCGACGACCGCCGAAGTGCGACTCGACGGTATTCACTGACAAGGAATATCCGCGAAGTGTGTGTCTCCGATTTCGACGAAACTTGGCATATTTGTAGAATAAGTAAAAATAAGACACCCATATTTTCTTTATCGGCAATGGCTCAAGTTTAAGGAGTGAAACTGCTCCTCAAAATTTCATCCCCTTTATGCTATCTCGATAATTATTGCAAATAGGAAAAAACTTTTTAAACAAAAATTGCACAGCATAAAGAATCGTACAATTTTGGTTTAAAAAGCTTTTTCCTGTCTGCAATAATTATCGAGATAGCATAAAGGGGATGGAACTTTGAGGAGCAGTTTCATCCCTTAAATCTAAGCTATTGCCGATAAAAAATATATGGGTCTCTTATTTTTGACTACTTTGGCTACAAATATGCCAAGTTTCGTCGAAATCGGAGATACACACTTTACGGATGTTCCTTGCGAGTTACGTCAGGCGGGGGCGGAAGTACAGAGGTGACCCGCGCGTTCCAACCGCGTTCCATACGCGTGAACGCATTTACGCAACATGACTGGAACGCGGTTTCGGCTCCAGCCGTCCTCTCTCTCTCTCTCTCTCTCTCTCTCTCTCTGCATCTGTATCTGTCGCTTCCTGAAACGCCCTGTATAAGAACGATCCCGGCTGATCGTCTGAAAATTTTTCCGTCTACTTCCTCCAGGACTACTCGATGGACTGTTACTTCCGGCAATCGTGGCGTGACTCGCGCTTAAGCTTCCTGGGTCCGATCAAGTCGCTCAGTCTCAGCATCAAAATGCTCGAGAGGATCTGGCGTCCCGACACTTACTTCTACAACGGCAAGCACAGTTACGTGCACA
Organism: Harpegnathos saltator; assembly: GCF_003227715.2. Lineage (NCBI taxonomy): Eukaryota > Metazoa > Arthropoda > Insecta > Hymenoptera > Formicidae > Harpegnathos > Harpegnathos saltator. The sequence goes on from NW_020230410.1 coordinate 129,597, forward strand.
CCATCACTGTGCCGAACAAATTGCTGAGGATCTCTCAGGACGGCGATATATTGTACTCCATGAGGTTTGTTCACGCGCGCGAATTCGCGCCTGTAATGTGCCTGTGTGTAACGGAGATCGAAGCTCTTTCGGGATTTCGCCGATTCCACATATGACTCCCCCACGACGGCGAAGTCGCGCCCGCGGAACTTCTGTTTCGGCAGCTTTGCGAAATATCGCGTGGGGAAACGCGTCATCTCTCTTTCGCTCTCCGCACGGTAGACACCTGTATTCCTTCCACTCATCTTCTTTCTCTTTTTCAACGTTGTCTCGCAACGCAGGCTCACCATTAAGGCCAAGTGCCCCATGGAGCTGAGGAATTTCCCCATGGACCGACAATCTTGCCCGTTGATAATGGGAAGCTGTAAGTGTCGAACTGCCAGACGAAATGACGATACGCGGCATTTGTTTCGCATCCCGAGCAGTCGGGTTTCGCGTTACGAAATAATCAGTGTTCTCAAAGAGGAAATAAGGATTCAGGACTTAATCCTTTAATGTCTACTGGTAACTATAGTTACCAGAAACGCATTTAAGAATCCATAACTTAGTCAAAAAAGGAGATATTTTCGTTTTCTTTGCACCACTATAAAGGTGAATTCTTTTTCTAAAAAATGATATATAGATTGTATGTAAATTCGGTTTAGTCTGTTTTTAGCTCAGTTTTAATGATAATATGTTTTGTCAAATTCCAAGTAGGCATAGTTAGCATTGTTACTGACATCTAGAAGTGCACTATAAATGAATAGATTGGTATCTGTTATAATTTTATACATTTGGAAGCTTTCTCAGATGCAAAATTAAAAGAATACAGAAATTCAAAATGGCGAATCCAATATAGTGGACACGAAAATCAAGAAATCAACCTATTTTCGTGAAACCTGGTGACCTACAGTTTTTTATGCGGTGAAAAATGAAGAGACGATCTGGCTATCTAAATGGTGATCTATAAGATATTTTTCTGAAATAGTAAGCATGACGTTCTGAATGATAAACTTCACTCACAAATATAGTAAATTTCAGCTCAAAAATGTCAAGTTGACTATCAGAGTTATGTCGTATAGATTACCCTTCATTTTTCTCTGTATAGATTGCTCATTTCGTATATGCTTTTAGGATCCAAGTCGTATTTACCAATAAACAAAAAACGAACGATAAAAAAAACCAATATAAAATTCTGATATTTTTTTTGGTTATCATTACTTATAGTCTCACTTCTAAAAAAAAACTCAAATTTTATTCTTAAAACACTTATAAAAAAGTCGGGCGTTAAAGAAGGGTTAATTAAGGTCCTCAGAGTCAAGATCAATAATTATTGAATCGCTTAATCACTTGATTACTCGGGATAAGCCTTCGATTATAGAACATCGATACAATTAAACCAGATTTGAGAAACCAAATTCTGCCAAATTGCACATAAATAGTATGACCAGCGATTGAAGCGAAAATTACGTGGAAATTGCAGTAGAAGAAACTGGATGAATTGGCTGGAAAAGTCAGCGATAACGAAACGCGCTCTCTTGCGATCAACGATAAACCGCGGCTTTCATTTTACGCCGCTCGCGTTCTCGCGTTACGAGCGAGTCGGTGAGAAATCTTTTCCACTCGTTTGTTGTCCTTCCGCGGTGCATCGGATCGAGAGCCAGCGCGACGGAAATGTGCTCGTAACGAACAACCGGAAGCGCATAACACTTCATCCGATCGCGGTTCCCAGAGCACATAACGCAAGAATCCACCACCCTCTGTCCGATATTACCCTCCGACGCGCGCGTCCGCGATGTCGTCCGCGTTACGACCCTACGATCGCAATAAATTCGATATTCCGCGGCGCGTTCCGTTTCTTCCGTTTTACGTGCCGGGTCCGCAGCATGTCCTCTGTGTCAGCTGGCACCCGAGGCCTACGGTGCAACGCAATATCGGGATTTATTATCATAAACGACCGGGACCACCCTCTCTCGGGGCAGCCGATTTCAGCTAGGAGTTATCGAAAGTCGGAAGTATCGGTCGGAAGTATCGGTCGGGAGATATCCGCGGGTCAAGTATGCGATCTCCATATTCATCCGTCGTATCCGGGAAGGACTCTCGTGACCGGTTCGGCCACGGTCGCGGATCGGAACGATTAATTGTCCGTTCATTAGCAGCAACGTCGCATCGATACTATAATCTCCCTCTCAGCAACGTGAGTGTAATATGACACACGTTGGTACATAACATCGTTGTCGAGCGAGAAACTGTGACATTGATGTAACGTTACTGTTTGTCGGGATGAGACAGGAGGCATCCTTCGGATACCCGTCGGAGGCGCGAGGATCCTTCCTGCCTGAGTCCCCAAGACGAGTCCTCGCTTACGTCGCAATGGAGTTCATCGAATCTGTTGATTCGTCCGTTATTCACAACCCTCTGATCTGACGATTAATCACAATATTGCGGTATTAATGACGATGATTGTTCCGTCGCTTTGTCAGACGCGTACACATCTGGGCAGTTGGTTTACGAGTGGCAGGAAGGCTCATCGGTGAACTTCGTGCCCGGAATGGCGCTGTCGCAGTTCGACCTGATGGGCTCGCCGTACAGGAACCTCACCTTCGTGCGCCGCGAGGGCGAGTTCTCGGTGCTGCAGGTGTCCTTCAATCTGCAACGACATACAGGCTACTTCCTCATACAGGTGAGCGCACAGAATGCACGACACACGTGGCAAGCGATCGACAATTACAGGCTACATTCCGCTTCCCTCTTCACATCGTTTCACAGGTTTACGTGCCGTGCGTGCTGATAGTCGTGCTGAGCTGGGTGTCTTTTTGGATCCATCGCGAGGCGACGAGCGACCGTGTGGGTCTGGGTGAGTGTCCCCTCCCCCCTCCGGCGAATCAATTAACTTGCTCCTCTTGCGGATTTTACATCGCCGGAGCTGCTATCGCGGTCCCGTTCGATTTCCCTCTTTTCGTACTCGCTCCTTTGGAAACACTCCGAGGCCGAAAGTTGAGACGGGTGGCAGGGGAGGAAAAAGAGAATTACACGGATCGGAAGTGAGTTCGTCGCGTCTCACGTGCATGTAACCGTCGTAAATCCCGCAGGTATCACCACCGTCTTGACACTCTCGACGATAAGCCTCGATTCCCGGACGGATTTGCCGAAGGTCAGATACGCCACCGCGCTGGATTGGTTCCTCCTCATGAGCTTCGGCTACTGTATCGCCACCCTGCTGGAGTTCGCCGGTGTTCACTACTTCACGAAGGTGACGATTTCCGCGTAATCGCAGCATCTCTAGCTCCCCCTCGCGTGGGGGATCTCAAGGAAGGCGCGTGAATCTTATTTACATGATATTGTCCAGAGTTATTTGCTTCGGGAAATAACTCGCGCATCCTGAGACTCGCGAACGACGAGACACGGGCAGTTTCTCGCCTTCGTCGTTCTTACGACAAGTAGCTTTTCGTGTGACCCTCCGTCGACTCGATGCGAGCTACGCGTCGGGATACTCGAAAAAGGCCAAACCACCAGCTGGCGTTTATTCATCCTCACCTCGATCTTCGTGAATTCGCAGGTTGGCAGCGGCGAGATCCCGTTGGACGACGAGGAGTGGGAGGAATGGGAGGGCATCGGCAACGAAGAATTCGAGGACACGTTCCGCACGATGATCTCCTGCAGTCCGCAAGCCGTACACCCGGAGATCCTGGAGAGCAGCGCCAGAAGACGCGGCTCTCTCATGTGTGCGCTGTACAGCGTTAGTTCGATATGCTATCTATGCCAGGGTTGAGAAGTAACTCGTTATTTGTAACGAGGTTACAGTTACAGTTATTAATAGTCTTAAAGAATAAATATGTATTGCTTATTTTAATTAATTAATCTAATTTGTAAAAATTACATACAATATATGAGGGATATAATAATCAACAAACTACTTTCACATAAAATTGAAGGAATTTACGCAATTACAAAATTTAAAATAATAACACAGTTATTGTAAAAAAATAACTGGAAAGTAACGACTCGTTACTTTCTAAATACCTATAACTGTAACATGTTATTCTTGAAAGTCAGTAACTTGTAACTGTAACCAGTTACTTTTTCAGTGAAAAAAGCTGCAACTGTAACTAGATACTTTTACAAAGTAACTTTCTCAACCCTGATTTATACCGTCGCGTTCGAAATGAAACTGCAGCCTGAAATGTCTCTTGGACATCTGAGGACGCCAGGACGTCTCCTTGAGACGTCGTTCATCACTGAATTAGTGCGCTTTGATCTTGAAGTCAATAATTTATCGTGCATGAATCCATTGTGTGCAAGACAGAGAGAGAGAGAGAGAGAGAGAGAGAGAGAGAGAGAGAGAGAGAGAGAGAAATAGAAGACACGCGCGGCGTGTGAATTATCAAATATTAATCGCGCTTAAGCAATGTTTTCTTTTCGGTAGGATGGAGTCACATATGAACGAGATTCTTGTCGTTCCATAACAGTTGCCGTTTCCTCAAAGCCCTCGACGATGGAACGACAGACACAGACCGAGCTTATTTTGCCACTGTGGCGACAATTTCTGTACTGCTTGGCGGGCGACGATGCGTTCAGGTATCTTTACGCGTATTTATTAATATTTAAATAGATTTCCTGTATATTTTCGTCCACCGTTTATAATCTAATATTCTTTTAATTCAAAAAAGTCAATCTTATATTTATTATTTATTCTTTTTTGTTTATCTGTTATTTGTTATTTTTATCAACTAGATATCGGTCTTAATTATCTGCTCTAATAAATAATAAGTATTAAATATTGATGATAAATTTACATGTGATATTATTTCTGTATTCTGTATTTATCTATGTTATCAGTGTAAAATAAAACTATAATTAATATTTAAAATCGCAGACGCCGTCGACAACGCGAAGCAGCCAGTAGTTATCGAAAATATGGCGATCGACTGTCGAGGCACATAAACAGCGTGTCTTACATCGACAGGGTGGCTCGCATAGTCTTCCCCGCGTCTTTCGGCCTACTCAACGTCTGCTACTGGGTGGTCTACGTTACCTATCAGGAGGAATTTAAGTGGCAGGACCCGCCGATCGGATCGATCTCTCATTAACGAATTTTCCATTGTGATAATAAAGCGAACGATACAATGTGAGCCAAGAAAAATTAGAAGGCATATGTGCATATTCGTCCTTTACTTCAGACCGATTTACGCCAAATTTTGTTGAGAGTTGTGTTTCTATCTTATTGCAATAGTATATTAGATAGCTCTGTTCTCAAACTCTTCGCTGTTTCGCGATCGCGTTAGCTGTATGACGTTAAATATTTTCAAATTTAATTTCATTATTTATATACATCTATAAAATAAAATACTTTTAATTTAAACCCCAAATTTAAATTTATACATTCAAATTTTCTATTATGAAAATCGTGATTGATTTACTGAAAAAATAAAATTTTATCAGATCTATCGTTATATCGCACTATTTAAAAATTAAAACACCTTATAGTCCTGAACTCTTCCCTTCAATTATTGTGCCAAAAATTTGTGGTATAATATTTTTTATTAAACTAATTTTAGTCAAGACTCAAACCACAATTTACCAGCTTCCAAAAAATTTAGTGGAAACTATGCCAACTATTTTCTACAAACTTTTAGAAATGCATTTGATAATACTTGTCAAATTGTATAAGGTAGTGCCATTTTTTAATTTTTTTCTCTACTGAAAATGCGTGAAAATAATTGTTTTTCAGAGCCCTTATTTTCGAAAATTTGTAAAAGAAATCATCATACGACATTTCATCAATAGAATTAACAATTTAATTGGCGGAGGATCGTGATATCCTCCGAATACAAATCTAAAAGTTCGCAAAAAGCATCTGGTTTTGATTTTCATCTTCTTATAAAATTTACGAAAATTTAAACCAGGCGTTTTTTGTGAACTTTTATAATAGCAGTACTATCGAATGCAATTCTAAAAGTTAAAAAAAACGCCCGATTATTATAATGTCGCAAGAGAATGGATCGACTGTGATTGGTCAGTTTTCTTACAACCTTACGGTTACGGTTAAATTTTTTCTACGTGTGATGGCCTTAAGTTGCAAATACGTTTTGTATCGCACGCTGTGCGTGCCCAATTACGCGTAAGTTTTAATAACCGTGCGTGCAGCTTACGCACTTTTAACTTACGCGTAGATTTCAACAATTGTGCGCGCAGCGCGCGATGCAAAACGCACTTGCAACTTACGCGTAGGTTTAATTGTTCATAAAATCTTGGCGCGGCTGCATCAAAAACTATATCGAACTAAAACTTGTTTAATACATATATGACAACATTTTTATTATAATATATTCTATAATGAAGGTTTATAATTTATTTATTATAATACTATATAAACTTAAATAAAACATTATGCCGTATATGTATAAAGAGAATTTACAAGAACATTTTATTATAATAAAAATGCTGTCATATATGTATTAAATGAGTTTTAGTTATGTTATGTTAGGTTTCTCAGTTGGCGCTACTGTCCTAATATATCATTTCTTTTGTACAGTAGAAAAGCGTTGCAGAGTTTTATTATAGTTATAAGTTTTACTTGTAAAAAAACTTATGTACACATATATACAATAAAAAAATAATTTGAGTTTGATACTTCTAAAAATAACACAATACGTGTTACGCTTGTACTTGGCGCCTTTTTTTTACCTTTTTGTTTAAAAAGGTAAGTTTTATATAATATTAAATATACGTACGTTTCACGTATAACGTGATTGACTTGGAGTACTCCGTGTCCACGCGTGTTATTCATAGCGACGCATTCATACTTTCCCTGTGGTGCGAGTGGTTTCGTTATCGTTGCGCAGCTTTTCTACGGTATAGAAAAGCTGCGCAACGATAACGAAAGTGTCGTTAACTCCAATAACGAGTTAAAGAATCGCGCCGCTGATCTGTTATATCGGATTCGATAATCTGCAAGGCACCTGAAACATAAAATGTGATATTCTCGAACAGCGTTCTTCTCAGGATTTTCTTGTCCAAAGAAAGATCAATAATGCGATCGCAGATCTCGTCTATGTCGTGTCAATAGAGACAGTTTGAATTCGGCGTAATATGATTCTTGGAACAGACGTAAACAAGTATTGTGAAGTTTGAAGCGAGTCTCTCACAGGCATGCTTTGAAAACACGAGTTGTTTTCATTTTCAGCTAACGGACGACGCAGGCATCAACATTGATCGGCAAGATCAGCGACTGGTGGGGGGTAACCGTGCCTTCCCGATTGTTTGTTTTCGTACGCTTATATATGACTCCGTGATTGCGGAAAGGACATTGCGCCTCGGGCCGACGAACGACGCGCATACCGCGACGCAGAGTAATCGGTTTACGCGTTTCTTTGTCCCCGAATCTTACTTGCGCGAGTGTTAGAGCTAGAGTCAGTGTCGTCGCCAGTGCTACGATGGAGTATCCGGGGGTGCTGCGACGGAGTAACTAGAAGGAGGACGTCGGATCGAGAAGTCAGGATGCAGAGAAGACTTGGAGCGCGCCGAGAGACGTGGACAGCGATACATCATATATGGTATTCGAGGTATCTCGAGTCATTATTATTACGCAAGATATTTCTGATTTTAACGGACCTTACTCGAAGTAAGGACATACCCGAGTCGAAATTAGATCAGCATTCATAGTTTATCATCTGAAAAATGATAAAATAGTTTGATATTTGATTATTCGTTAACCTAATTTCACGTGACATGAGTTCTACTTTTCTTTTCTCATAAAATATGAATGTCTATTCAAGCAAGGTTGCTGAGTCAAGCTAAGGTTTATGAATACAAATTTTTAATTATATTCTCAATGAAAAATTGCACATAATTTAGAAAACTATGAATAATGATCTTAGAATCTGATATCAATTTTATAAGTGTTGATTTTTATTCGTCTAATAATGCTCAGATTGCTGTTTTCGTTTAGAATCTGCTAGAATGTCCGTTTCTCATTCTTGTTTATCTTTCCTATTGTACCGAATCTGAATTAAAATCTCTATTAGTGAAACAGCATTATTAGACATAACCGTTGTCTTTTTGCAGCTTCAGCTCTTTTAAGAGCTACAATTCTCATCATTCTCATTAGAAAAAAGAAAAGAAAAAAAAGAGAAGAAAAAAGAAAAAAATAACTTTAAGAATGATGAGAATTAAAAGTGTTTCTCATCTCCCCATTTCCTCTAATTCTAATATGATTATTTAATCCTTATATATTTATTTCACGCGCAGTTCTAACAAAGGCAGTTTTATTTACGTTTTTATCTTTGTTCTCTTTCTTGCGCTGTTAAGCGAATATATAATCGCCATCAACAAAAATTGCTTATTTAAATTAAAATATAAGGATTAAGTACATATACATTATCGAGATAAACGAGTATTAAATAACTGCGGAATACGTCGCTGCTGAAGACTCATCATGGGCGAGACTGCGAGAGTAGCCAGATGTAACGTTCAGGTAAGACAAAGCTTGTTCACTATTGCGCATCTAGATATTCTGCAATGATTTTTCAAATTGGATGCAATTTGCAGGATCAATGTAGAATTAATATTTCGACTCGGGAAAGACTCGGGAATGAGAACGAATTGTCATTGCACTTGGACAATCTTCTGACACTGATTTATGGTATTGATCGATATTCGATTTTCAGTACTGATTTACTCTTTCATTCCTCTACAAGAAAATAAAATTGATACGACTCGTTCATTTATCCGCTTTAATTTGATGAATACATTAAATATTGATCGGTCTTCAATTTTCGGTACTGATTTATTCTCTCATTTCTCTATAAGACAAGAAAAATTGATACAAATCAATCGTTTATTCGAGTTAATTTGTTGAGTAAATTAGAAAGATAAACACCCGAAACATGAGAACAAATTGTCATTGCACATGGACAATTTCCTGACATTGATTTACGGTATTAATCGATATTCGATTTTCGGTACTGATTTACTCTTTCATTTCTCTATAAGAAAACAGAAAATTAATACGAATCGTTCATTTATCCGCGTTAATTTGATGGAAAAATTACGTATTGATCGGTCTTCGGTTTTCGGTACTGATTTATTCTCTCATTTCTTTATAAGAAAAGAAAAATTGATACGGATCGTTCGTTTAACAGAATTAATTTGTTAAGTAAATTAAAGGGGTAAGTACCTGAAAAATAAGAACAAATTGTCATTGCACTTGGACAATTCTCTGACACTGATTTACAATATTAATCGATATTCGATTTTCGGTACTGATTTACTCTTTCATTTCTCTATAAGAAAACAGAAAATTAATACGAATCGTTCATTTATCCGCGTTAATTTGATGGAAAAATTACGTATTGATCGGTCTTCGGTTTTCGGTACTGATTTATTCTTTCATTTCTTTATAAGAAAAAAAAAATTGATACGAATCGTTCGTTTAACAGAATTAATTTGTTAAGTAAATTAAAGGGGTAAGTACCTGAAAAATAAGAACAAATTGTCATTGCACTTGGACAATTCTCTGACACTGATTTACGGTATTAATCGATATTCGATTTTCGGTACTGATTTACTCTTTCATTGCTCTACAAGAAAACAGAAAATTAATACAAATCGTTCATTTATCCGCGTTAATTTGATGGAAAAATTACGTATTGATCAGTTTTCGGTTTTCGGTACTGATTTATTCTCTCATTTCTTTATAAGAAAAGAAAAATTGATACGGATCGTTCGTTTAACAGAGTTAATTTGTTAAGTAAATTAAAGGGGTAAGTACCTGAAAAATAAGAACAAATTGTCATTGCACTTGGACAATTCTCTGACACTGATTTACGGTATTAATCGATATTCGATTTTCGGTACTGATTTACTCTTTCATTTCTCTATAAGAAAACAGAAAATTAATACGAATCGTTCATTTATCCGCGTTAATTTGATGGAAAAATTACGTATTGATCGGTCTTCGGTTTTCGGTACTGATTTATTTTGTCATTTCTTTATAAGAAAAGAAAAATTGATACGGATCGTTCGTTTAAAAGAGTTAATTTGTTAAGTAAATTAAAGGGGTAAGTACCTGAAAAATAAGAACAAATTGTCATTGCACTTGGACAATTCTCTGACACTGACTTACGGTATTAATCGATATTCCATTTTCGGTACTGATTTACTCTTTCATTTCTCTATAAGAAAACAGAAAATTAATACGAATCGTTCTTTTATCCGCGTTTGTTTTATGGAAAAATTACGTATTGATCGGTCTTCGGTTTTCGGTACTGATTTATTCTCTCATTTCTTTATAAGAAAAGAAAAATTGATACGGATCGTTCGTTTAAAATAGTTAATTTGTTAAGTAAATTAAAGGGGTAAGTACCTGAAAAATAAGAACAAATTGTCATTGCACTTGGACAATTCTCTGACACTGATTTACGGTATTAATCGATTTTCGATTTTCGGTACTGATTTACTCTTTCATTGCTCTATAAGAAAACAGAAAATTAATACGAATCGTTCATTTATCCGCTTTAATTTGATGGAAAAATTACGTATTTATAAGTCTTCGGTTTTCGGTACTGATTTATTCTCTCATTTCTTTATAAGAAAAGAAAAATTGATACGGACCGTTCGTTTAACCGAGTTAATTTGTTGAGTAAATTAAAGGGGTAAGTACCTGAAAAATGAGAACAAATTGTCATTGCACTTGGACAATTTTCTCGACATTGGTTTATGGTATTGATCAGTCTTCGGTTTTCGGTACTGATTTATTTTCTCATTTTTTTATAAGACAAAAAAAATTGATACGAATCGTTCGTTTATCCGAGTTATTTTGTTGAATAAGTTTAGACGGGTAAGTACCTGAAAAATGAGAACAAATTGTCATTGCACTTGGACAATTTCCTGACACTGATTTACGGTATTAATCGATATGCGATTTTCGGTATTAATTTACTCTTTCATTTCTCTATAAGAAAACAGAAAATTAATACGAATCGTTCATTTATCCGCGTTAATTTGATGAATAAATTAATTATTGATCGGTCTTCAATTTTCGGTACTGACTAATTCTCTAATTTCTTTATAAGAGAATAAAAATTGATACAAGTCTTTCTTTCATCCGACTTAATTTGTTGAGTAAATTAGTGGGGTAAGTACCTGCAAGATGAAAACAATTTGTCATTGCACTTGGACAATTTTCTAACACTGATTTATAATATTGATCAATATCCGGTTTTCGGTACTGATTTAGTCTTTGATTTCTCTATAAAAGAAAAAAAGATTGATATCAATTGTTTGTTTATCCACGTTAATTTGATGAATAAATTCGATAATGATCGGTATTCGATTTTCGGTACTGATTTCTCCTTTCATTTTTCTATAAGAAAAGAAAAAATTCAGACGAATTGTTCATTTATCCGCGTTAATTTGATGAAAAAATTAGATATTGAACGGTCTTCGATTTTTGGTACTGATTTATTTTCTCATTTTTTTATAAGACAAGACAAATTGATACGAATCTTTCGTTTATCTGAGTTAATTTGTTATATAAGATCAGAGGTGTATGTACTTGAAAAATAAGAACAAGTTGTCATTGCACTTGGACAATTTTCTGACACTGATTTATGGTATTAATCGATATTCGATTTTCGGTACTAATTTACTCTTTCATTTCTCTATAAGCAAACAGAAAATTAATACGAATCGTCCATTAGTCCGTGTTAATTTGATGTATAAATTATGTATAATGTATTGATCAGCCTTCGATTTTCGGTATTGATTTATTCTCTCATTTCTTTATAAGAGAAGAAAAATTGGTACGAATCGTTCGTTTAACCGAGTTAATTTGTTGTGTAAATTATAGCGGTAACTACCTGAAAAATGAGGACAAATTGTCATTGGACAATTTTCTGACACTGATTTATGGTATTAATTGGTATTCGATTTCCGATACTGATTTACTCTTTCATTTCTCTATAAGAAAAAGAAAAATTGATACGAATTGTTCATTTATCCGCGTTAATTTTTTTTTTATTATGTATAAGTAGTCCATGGGTCGATTAAATATTCGAATACATGTCGTATCAAAGTCTCCTCTATAATGAACGATTTGACATGTCTGATGACGCATGATGTATCGTTGCCCGCATTCCATTTCCTTCGTCCTGCTTCCCTGTATAAAATGTTGAATTGAAACGTATTAAAAAGTATCGACATTTTGAATATGTCTGATTTCTGAATCTTTTTGATCCGAATAAAAGGATTGAAAAGTATTAGTTTCCATTAAATTTTACTGCGCTAAATGCGAGACAGTCTCTTTCGCCCGGGTGCCTCACCAGGGAAATTCCTCTGGTACGCTAAATCCCGTAAGGCCATCAGTCTTTGTAGTATATCTCGTCGGTGCATAAGGTTTATATTACCTGTACATATATATTTTGAAACATTTTCTTTGGATATTATATCAAACGGATTTTGCGTGTCACGTAATATCCTTCGAACTACACGGACATTATATTATTTTGATCATTTTGATTTCTTTGGTATTCATTGAATTATCCAGAACGTGCTGCAACTGCCATGTTGAACGACTCAATTGTTGTGTGAAATGTTTCGATTTTCACAAATTCATATAAAATTTTTCATTTTTCACTGATTCATAGAAGTCTTTTACTTTTTATTAGTTCACGTTAGGGAAAAGATTCATAATCGCTGCCCCGAGCAGCTACAACGCTTTTCGAATCATCTATGTCGGCGCGCTTTTACTCCTCAGATTTCTGTCATTAATAACTCGATAATTATTGCGAATCTTGCAAAATAATATGGGACTTTTATGTTTGTCTCAACCCAATCTACCCTCACACTTCGGGTTGGCAGCTAATTACCGGGCACTTCGTATGATCTTCATGATATTAATCATACACAATGTCAATTCTTTTTTTTTGCACATGTTAACATGTTAATTCATGTTATAAACGCGTAACAATGTGCGAGACCGTGCTTGTCAAGTACGCTATTATGGTTGTAGTACGGACATAAACCGCCTTAAAATGGATGTAGCACGGACTGCCACTACATACAGGTTTTACCGCCGAAACCTGAATGTGGATGTAGCCTCGTAGTTCCCCTCTCAAAATGGATGCAGATGGCGCCCTTTCCCAGTGCGGAAAGTCGGTGTCGTCGAAAACATCGTGTTGGCCGCTCTCACGTTCCTCTCTGGTATCTAGTCGGTGGTCTCGGTTAATTTTATGGATGTCAGTAAATTGTGATTCGAATCTTGGTTAAAAGATTTTTAGCCGAGATTCGAATCTCAATTTACCGACTTTGCTTATAAAAATATTGACCCGTTATTTTTGATAATTTAATAAAGGGACTTAAGGTTATTCTACAATACATGTTGTAAGTTGTAAGCCGTAAGAATGACCAATTATAGCCGATTATTTTTGTAATAATCGACTGTGATTCGCCAATTTTTACGGCTTACAACTTACGACACGTATTGTAGAATGACCTTTACAGTATTCATCAGACTTGCTATTTTAACAAAGCAATAAAGGAATTAGTGGCTGGTATTCATAGTCGGATCTTATATTTAAGATTATCTTAAGTTTATCTTCAGATGCTGTACAAATTATTTCATTGGCTACGGAATATCTGAAAGCGAACTTAAGATTGTTTTAAATATAAGATTTAACTATGAATATCGGCCAAAGAGACCCGTTATTTCACTTAAACTGGGCCGTTTTCATATAATTAGGATTCAAATCGCTTTTGCGAGTTTAGCTGCGTTTCATTGGATGCATTTAATACTACATCGCTAAATCTGATTGGTACATTCTTATAGATTTGCAATATGCACCAATCAGATGCAAAAGTTCATTAAATGCTCATTGAACGGTTGTGCAGTGTGTGCCACCTTTTCTGAGTTGGCACCTCTACATGTTCAGGAAGTTGCATTCTCGTAGAACGCGTGGTCCTTTCCTTTAAAACCGTGGTGATTAGAGGTATGTATGGCTGGATTTGTCGTATTTCTCAGATCTGCTCGCATCTAAGCGTACATCCAAATACTTATCCTACGAAGGGTGATTTCTCGTATTGAGAATTTCGAACCATAACGTAGGCACCAAAATTGTTGTCGCCGTGTGAGATAAATGATTCAAAATCGGGAGCAAAATACGACACGACACAAGCCAACCGGGCTGCCGTTGTGACTGTCGCACTTGATGATTTCAAAGAGGACTCATCTGAGACAAAATATCAATCAATTTCCATGTTATTTTAGGACATAATGCCACGATATTCCCATGAACCGGTCAACGCGACCAAGTCGTGCAGAGCACGCGGTTCCAATCTCCGTGTGCATTTTAAAGTGAGTGTTTGCTACAATGAAATCTAACCTTAAGTATAACTTCGAGAGGCGACGTTTACGAATTATACTGTTATAATCTGTGTTTCTCTCGTGCATTATAGAACACTCATGAAACAGCACGAGCTATCAAAAATATGACCCTGCGAAGGGCGCAGAAATACCTGAAGAATGTCATGGAACATAAGGAATGTGTGCCCTTTCGTAGATTCAATGGTGGTGTTGGCAGGTGTGCCCAAGCTAAACAATTTGGCACAACGCAAGGTATGCCAACATATTTTTGTTTTTGTACATGCAGATGCTATTTTTCTTTTTGAATATTGCAAGTGCTGAAAGGTAAATAGCTGTTCGGTCCGATATAAAACATACCATGATGGATGAAAAAACATTTTGTTTTTCATTATCTCAGGTCGTTGGCCAAGAAAGTCTGCAGACTTTCTGCTGCAGTTGTTGAGAAATGCAGAAAGTAATGCTGATTACAGGGGACTCGAAGTAGATCGCCTTGTAATTGTTCATATCCAGGTGAATCATGCACCTTGTCTGCGTAGAAGAACATACAGAGCGCATGGTCGTATAAACCGTGAGTATATCTGGTCGATTTTCATTCCTTACAAAGACTTATTGAACAAGCAATTATTGTTTGAGTTTATGAATTTTATAGCTTATATGAGCTCACCTTGTCACGTCGAGGTGATTCTAACAGAAAAGGAAGATGTGGTCACAAAAGCTACAGAAGAAGAACCGTCGAAAAAGAAACTTAGCAAAAAGAAGCTTGCCCGACAAAAGGAGAAAATGCTGAGGGAATAATTTCGTATTTTATATGGACATGTTATATGTACGCTAAAGAAATGAAGATCAACACATGTATGCTAGTTTTATATTTCTTTATTATCTTCCTGTCCTGAGAATCAGTGTACAAAATGCGCCAGTAGTATGTTTTAATTTTGATTCTAATATTTTTGAGAATATGCATATATTGTGCGCAAACTAAAATCTTGAAAATTGATATCCAAGGAAGCACCTAACTTATTTTAGCAACATTGTGTTTTTCTGATACCTGTTGTCATTTCTAGACATTTGGTTCCAGTGGAATCTCCACAGAACGTAAAATATTTAGGCGGCATAGGTGGATGACGTACATGCATAGAGAACTCAATTATTTTGATACGAAGGTGTTATAACTATTAGATTAAAAAAAGACCAAGATTTTATACCGATCGAATTTACGATGTAAGATGAATAAAAGCAAGGAAACGCGTGGGTAATGCTGCCAAAACGTACATATCTTTACTATCGCACGCCTTATCTTTACTGTCATGTTTCTTACGTTTAAATTGTTTCGTTCGATCAATAAGCGTCAAATTGTGCAGGACGCAACAACATAAAACAATAATACTTTCCAGTGAATCCCCGATCGAGAATCGCAAAGGAAAGAATGCATACTTGCTTGTTGCTTATTTTGCGATTAATCAAACTATATAATTGCTGTGTCTAAATTCTGTAATTAATATTTGGTATATGTATAAAATTAATCTTAAGGCATCTAATCGTAGCGGTCCGTACCAAATGCGTTCACCATTTGAAACTGACACGGTAACAATTAAGCGCTAAATTCTCATCTCGTCATCGCTCAGCTAAACTTTCGCATAAAAAGATTCCGTTATCTTACAAAATACATCTTTTATGATGGGGATTCTTACGAATACATACAGCGGAGATTCTAATGTTCTACTGTGCATATTCTTGCGTCTTCAAATTTCACTTTGCAACGCTATAACTCGCAGCGATACTCAGGATCGATCTACAAAATTCGACAACGCTTGTACTCGACAAAAATACATATACATATATATGTATATGATCGTAGACTGCTGTTGTCGACCGGGATCGACTTTCGCTAGGGTCAGGAAAGCGGCTCGCGCGTTGTGTTCGGTAGAAACAAACATAGCAAGCCTCCACCTATAAAAAAAACGCACATTACAATATACGTTGAAACGCGAAGAAACCAACTGATCGATGAGATGACTAATTGACTAATTGATAGATGAGACTTGAACGAAAAAGAGAGACGGAGAGGCAAGAAAAAAAGAATACAAGGAAAAGATGTCAGCCACGCTTACCAATGAGGAGAGCAGCGACTATGAAAGTCGGCGCCGGACAGTACATGTCTAGAAGCTGCGCTATGACGATGTTACCGATTATCCCGCCGAGACGAGCGGCTACCATCGAAATGGCGATGCCTGTTGCGCGCAGTTGCGTCGGAAAAACCTCGGTGATGAGACAATCGAGCGCCGCGTTGCCGCAGCTTATCGCACCGCTGAAGACTGCCGATACGATCAGATTTTGATACTTGTTGTACACGAAGTATAAGCCGACCGAGCACAATCCCGATGAGAACGTGCTGAACACTGCAAAGAATAAGACACGAATGTGCTGAACATACGATTGCAAAAGACGAAAAAAAAGAAGAAGAAGAACGTAGGACGGTTGCAGTCTGGATAAAGGAATGAAAGGAGAGATGCGCCACGAGAGATACAGGATCCTCTGTCTGTACGCTTTAGTCGCGGCAATTTCTGTCTCTACTGGCCCTTCCCCGGCTGAAATAAGCACCTAGGAAAAATTTACGCCCGAGACGGTCCATCCCCAGGACAGCGATGATATTGGCGGGTATGGCGGACGCCACCGTGATAAGGGACTCCATGAAAACGGACGCTCCGATCTTGTTGGAGCAAACGTTCTCGACGCTGTGCGAGCCTTTGTTAACGACGTAATCGGTGACCTGGCATATCGAAGCCACCACGCCCGGTTGGTCGCGATGATATTCGTCGAAACGATTGAAGAGTTCCGGGAACCACATCATCAGGCCGTAGTAACCGATGTGGAAGGTGAAATTGATAACGATCGAGATTATCGTGAAGCGGAGAATCGGCGATACAAATAGCTGCCGACTGTTCTCCACGATGTCGCCCAGCATGGTCTTGCATTTGCCCTTCTCTTCGACTTCGGCCTTCGCCGGGCTCGACTCTTGAAAGTCATCGATAATCAGTTCTTTCACCTGCGCGACAAATCACGCGTCACAGATATTTCGTAGCGTGCAATTTCTCGAGGATCGGCCGCCTCGCTATAGTACATGACAATAACAGCCGATTAACGAGTATCGATTGTGCGCGGGATCGGATTACCGTGTAAGTGTCACTCGGCTTGCCGGTGTTGTAGACGTATATCTTGCGAAAGATCTCGAGCGCCTCCTCGTACTTGCCGGAGGACAAGAGGTACTTGGGAGATTCTGGTAATAGCAGAAGCAGCCCCGTCACAACGAACGACGGAACAGCGCAGATCAGCAGGAAGATTCGCCAAGAGTTGTAGGTGAACGACGAGCTCGTGACACCCATCTCGTTAGGGATGATCAACCACGCGAGGCCTGCGAGGAAGCAAGGAAATGAGCGTAAAACGCGAACGTTCCGCGGCCGAGCGAGCGTATCTCGTTATAAGACGAGAGGGAGACTCACTTACCGGCCACGAAGAGGTTTCCCAGTGTCCAGAATGCCGCCATGAAGGACAGCATGGAGCCGCGTTTGGATTTCGGCTGGAACTCGGCAAAGTACGACCAGATGACCGGTCCGCTACCTCCTAGCCTGGAACGTTACTAAATCATTCAACCCCTTTCGTTGTGCATGTCCGTTATGTATGTGCGTGCGTGTGCGTACGTACGTGTGTGTACGTGTGAGCGCGTGTGTATGTGTGACATAAGAGAATCGTGTACTTACGCCGCACCGTTCAGAAAGCGGAAAAACATGAAGAGTTCGTACGTCTGGCTGAAACTAGAGGCGACGATGCACAGAGCGTTCATGAACGAGATAGCGATCAGGACTTTTCGACGGCCGACCGCGTCCGCCACGGATCCCCAAGCGTACGCGCCGGCCATCATCCCGATGAAGATGATCGAGTTGAGCCATCCCTTTGCTTGGGTGTTGAGCTTCAGGTCACATTGCGCACTCGGCAGGATGAAGGACATAGAGATCACGTCCATCTCCTCGCTGGTGCTGACGAAGCCGCACACCGCGAGCAGGAAGTAATGGAACTTGCCATATTCTGCGAAGAAACGAATCAACGAAAGTGCGAAACGCCTCGAGAGAAACGCCAAGAAGAAAGAAGAGAGAAAAACGAGGCAAAGCGCCGTGAGTTGAGGGTCGCTCGGGACGAGAACGCTCGCGCAGAACTCACCGCTAAGCTCGATGGCCTTCTCGAAATCGGCTTTGTCGTACGATCCCTTCTCTGGATCGAGAGTCTTGCCCCTTAATCCGATACCTGGACAGAAGAACATTTGCCGATCGATATCACGTGATTCGGTTCATTACGCGCGCGAGATAACGATTTTTGTCTCGCGCTTTGTTTTTCGTAACTTCTACCTACGGGCGAGTTCGAGGTCCTTGGAACCGCAACCGTTTAGCCGCTCGTCTTTTACATCACACTCTGCAACGCGAAAATGGACCATGAGCACACACGAGACCGAGGCGACCGGCAATCGTGACTTGTATACGTACTTTGATCGCGCTTTGTTTTGGGTTCACCTTCTACCATTCTACGATGTCGGCGCGTGTAGGTGAAGCTGCCTTGGTTGAAGAAGTCAGATATCGAGCCTATGTGTCCTACAGGAAATCTCGTCGAGTGTCAGGCAGTCGGTGCAGCTGCTGTCGATCGATAGGTCCGGCTGAAGTCTTTCTGCACTGATCTGTTGCTGCTGCTCGTCGGCGGGGTTGGATCCTGCGTTCACTCGTGAACTGAAACAGATGGAGCGAAAATTACAGTTATCCGTTTTGTAGTTCGAATTAAGAAAACAGAAGGAGGAAATAGAGAAAGAAAGGAAGACAACCTCTCGACTTGTGTTGAGTCAACCATGTTATTATCGATTTATCTTCATTTATTTATCTTTACCGAACACACCGTTATACCATGCAACGACCCATCCGTGATAGAGCCTGGAGAAACGCGGACGAAATCATACAAATTTATCTAGCAACGAGAGTCGAGTCTCTATGCGATGCAATATTCCTTAAGTACTGGTAGTTGGTTCGACACATACTGGGTCATAAACACAGCTTAAACCTACATATTTTCCACTGGTAGATTGTGTAAATTCACCAAACGCAGTCGCGTGCATCGGCGCAAATTTCAGCGACATAAGCTCGTAGGACCGATAACGCTACTATTATAAGACAGCGAAAACATCGCGTTGTTAGTCTCATTACAAACATCTATAGCTCTTGTAAACTGTGACTTAGAGTAAATTTCCGATACCTCATCGACGCGGTGCCTTCGTCCGTAGGGGGTACCTCCCCGACTCATCTTCCTCGCTATTGTTCTCGCGACTATATTCTCGAATTTACCGCCTCGCGTGTGCGAGTGTACGTGTAAATTGCGCATTTAGCGCGACATATCCCCGATAGAGCGAGGATATTACACAAAACTACCGCGTTTACCTCGAGAGAACGTGAGTGTCTGTGCCACGCGAGAGAAATAAAGGAAGAGGAATAGATACGTCGAAGCACAAATCCGGCATTATAAGTCGCATTATTTTGCATAATTTAAACTTCTTACTCACCATAGCCATCGTATAATATACATTATGAGCAACATTCGCGATTATCGTCATCTTTGAAGCGGGTGTCGGGTGTCCTTGATACACGGCGCACAAGAAGGAAACAAGAGGAGAGGAACATCGAACGCGTTTTAGCTATGTTGATACGCTGTTTCGCCGATCGTTTTAATTATTACTAGTTCCCACAATTCTATTATGAAACGACTCTATAGAATTTGCCCGTACGTAACTGCCTTCTCGTGTACTAAATCGCGCTCGATGCACCGTTATCGCTAGCACTGTTCACATTAGTTGTAAACGAAATAATCACAATTCTGGACGAAATGTAAACCTTGAGTGAATTATCGTCGCAGGCTGCAGGCGCATAAAGCTTGCGTCAACAATAAAAACGTGACTGCTGGCAATGCGATATCAAAACGTTCACATTCGAAGATAGGCATGAAATCGAAGGAGGAACGTAACATTATTTCGTCCGAGAAATATCTCAAGAAAATATCTCAAAATCTCGACTAACGTCGGCAGGGTGATAATAAATAACGTGAACGAATTAATTATTCATCGTTTCGAACGTCATCCGGAGTAAAGTCGCATTGTGTACGGAGCATAATGCGTCCAATTCGAGAAGGAAAAAAAATTAAAAGTTCGACCGTGACAGGACTCGAACCTGCAATCTTCGGATCCGAAGTCCGACGCCTTATCCGTTAGGCCACACGGTCGGTGGAGGGTAGTTTGCGAGAACAGTATTTCACCACTCCAGAAGCGTGTTCACCCTGTTTCGTTATCGATTGAGCTCGATTTAATAATAATCAACACCGTAGCATTTTTCGGCCATCGCAAATCATAGATAACAAATGCCTGTGCGTTTTAGTACAAGTAGTACTCATAAATTGCGCGATATGCATATAACATGTGATAAGCGTAGTGTGATAATGAGATGTAATTTTTAATTATTTATCATCAAGTACTCGTCATCATTTATATATTGCTATTATTATTATATACTCGCATATATTAGTGTATTAATAGCTACAATTATATACGTGCATATAGATATTTTAATATCATATATATATATATATATATATATATAATCGTAATAATAAATAATCATGATGACAAAGTCATCATAGTAGTATTTCTAACGAGCGGAGAGCAAGAGACCGCGGAGAGAACTTGAGGAGCTTGACCGGCAATTTAATATCGCTGATCCTGGCAGCTCAACGATATAATTGGGGGAGGGGGCGTTTCGCGGTTTAATGCGATTCTACAAAACGACACGACATCCTGTACCAAATACTCGCTAATGAGCGAATATCACGCGCGTCCCTTCTGGTGGCGTCTCTCTTTCTCCCTCACTCTCTTTCCCTCTCTTTTCCTCTCTCTATCTTTCTATCTTTTTCTACCTCTCCTTCTCTAGCCACGACAGCCAGAATTGGTCGATTCTTTACGATTAAAGTGGACCGATGAGGAACCAGATCTGGCCGTCAGGCCATGTTCGAGACAAGTCGCTCAAAAATATTTGCGCAACAATAAAATTATCCAGAAAAACGGAAAATTCCCGGGACGATCTTTTTAATGATCGTAGGTAAACTAAACGAACGAGAAAATGGATGTATAACTATTATCGAGAACAACAACGTAACATAACGTGGCAACATGGTCGGGATACATAATTTACATTCGACCGCAAAAACATGCATATATCATATGTATAATTACGAATGATTGCGACGTTAGGAAAACGAAATAGAAAAATGAAATAGGCATACGAAGAATATCGGAAATAAATTTAAATAAAAATTTAAATAAACTTTAAATAAAATTAAAAAAGTGTTCCGTGCTTGCAACCGATTCAAACAAATTTCTACGAAATACAATTCCGTCAAATATCACTTGCGACAATTCGACAATTGCATAAACACTAATTTACTTTCAACGTATCATTAATACGTCGTATCACAAAATACGCATTTAGCATACTTTTAATAAATCGGTTGCTGCGGAGCAGAGCGGATCAAGAATATCGACGGACGAGAATATTGAGGCGCAGACGAGAAGGCGCGCGTCCGGTGGCAAGAGAGAGATATTCCATTCGGAAGATTGTGTCACGTTGAAAAGACGATGCTAATGATACGTGCGAAAGGAGGCGCGAGGTCGAGTCGTTTTTCAGCCGCTCGGATCGTCACGCTCGTCGAGAGGATCGCGTCGGAACATGAGGCTCGGCTCGTAATTAACGTCAGTCCAAATCGCAGATGTTACAATCGGCGACAACACCGACACGCCAAGATAGAGCAAAAGAGAGCAAGATAGAAAAAAGCTAGCACAGAGCGTTCACGCCATTTGTGCGTCCGTTAGATAAATAAAAGCCGGCACGGTGTATATACCGACGAATTTACACCGCGACGCGTTGGAAACGCATTAGAACTATCGCCGCCATACTCGCTCTCGACTTACTTGGATATGGCGTTTCTCATTTGAGTCCTGCGAGAGCGTATCCGAGTTGAGACGTCTTTCTTCCGCGCGAAGGATATCTCCAATATGACGCTCCGAATCGCGCTGCGCTTGATGTTTCTCTCTCTCTCTCTCTCACGGCGCGAGCGTGAAGAAGCCCACGAAGAATGGATTTCACGAGTGCGAACACGCAGTAGACAACAGAGCTGCGGGTGACGATCGGCGCGCGACGTCCTTTACGATCACGGAACGCGAAAACTCTGCGAGAGGACGAATCGAAGGCGAGCCCGGAAGAAATTCAACGGTCGCTTCAGTACAATCAGGACTTCAAGACAATCTCCCGCTGTATCTTTCACTCGAGGAGCGCTACCCGCGGACTTGTCCTATGACCGACATTCGCGAGACATCCCGTTGTCCTTCGTCCCAGGGCACCTTCGTGCGAGTCGATCTTGCGAATGGAGTTTTGGACGGCGAGCGCGAGACGCTCCAGGTCTCCGATGTGTGATCGAGCGCCGGGCGAATGCGACAACATGGACACAAGGGCTCTCGACGGTGGTTGACGGAGGACCCACGACGAATTACCCTCGGTAAAAGCGTACCCCCTCGTGCCGGCTCGCGGTCGTGAGAAGCGCAGGATCGGGATCTCGCTCCCTGGCTTCTCGTGCGCGTCTTCTCAGCCCAGCCGTGTGGAGCGCGACTCGCAAGTTGGCATTTAATGGCGCTTGGAGCCGCGGTAGTCCGTGCTTGCGGATGAAATGAGTGTCCGAGCGTTGAAACGCTAAAAGAGAGCTACTACCTGCTACCTCCCACTGATATGGACTAATATACTTGGCCGCCGGCGGTGGCCGTCGTTCACACGTACGTTCCCGAGCGTGTCCAGAGTGTGGAGGGGGCGAGTAGTGCTGGTACTACGCGCAAGGACAAGCGTATCCTTGCAGAAGAGGTCCTCGAATTGGCCGGGCGGAACGCTCGCGAAGAGGCAGGCGCGTCTCCACGCGGCCCGTTGACGAAAGATCGAAGATCGAAGACGACGGAGCGATCGGGGATAGCGCGCCGGCCGAGCCGAGGCCGAGGAATCACGAGACATCGATCGATCAAACGAGAGATCTACGCTGGACGACGTGGCATTCAACGCGATCGAGAATGTCGCACGTACGGTGTCGCTCGAGGGGCAAACCGCGAGACCAAATGTAAAGCGCGTCGCGACTGGAGCAAGGACCTCGCCGTGACTGGAGCAAGGATCGTTTCTCAAGATCGCGAGATCGAAGGCCGCTGTAAAAATACCGGATGCATCGCGGTCTGCCGAGCGGCGAGACACGCCGCGCGAGACTCTCGCGAGTGTGCGACGTGAGAGACATCGAGAGAAAACGAGGTAGATGCGCGATCGACACATCGTGCGCGCGTCATCAATCGAATGAATTATCGCCGGGAGCGCGCGTGGTCCAACCCTCGAGACCCTCGGAGACGCGCAGCTCACGCATTATTGCTGCGGCGATATCGAGATCTTCGGAGGCGGTTTCAACCGGTTACGCAAACGTCCGCGTCGTAGATGAAATCGCGACGGCGGTTTCAACCGGTTACGGAATTGAAGCATCGTCTGCATCATCACCCTGACGGACGAGTCGCATGACGCGCTGCATGATCCTTTGGAGTTGCGACTTTGTTTGCCGGACCGTTTCAGATCCCCCTGCTAAACGGCCGCTTCAAACTCACCCGGAGCCTCTTACCGCCCGCCCGCGCGATATTAGCTTTGTCTTCTGTTGCTGAACTGGCTGCACTAACTTGCACTTGTTTTCTTCTTCTCTCCCTTTTACTAACTCCTAGATGTACATCTATTTCTTTTTATGTTCCCTGAGTGTACACTAGTTCAATTCGATAAAAAACAGACCTATTCGTGTCCGACCGAGTGCAAGTCACCGCGTAGCTTCGCGGAGGCTGACAAGCAGACACAACGACGCACACTGTCAATATTTTCGTCCCGTCCGGCCAATTGCCGTCTTATCACTTATTATCGAATCCGCCAGTTTAACGAACGGCTTCATTGGCAAAAGCGTGTTCACCGTAGTGTGTATTATTAGTCCCGCTGTACCTTGGCCGATCGTATATTTTCCGAGGTTTAGTGCAAACTGTGTGCGCGCGCGCGCGCGATGGTTCCTTCTGAGAAAACTCTGAGTGACTGACGTGAATGTTAAGCTCGACAAACTTGGAAAATCGGCACACATATTTTGGCATACATATATATATATATATATATATATTTATGTTACAATGAAAATGATGCTTTTATATCATATCATGGAGCGAGAGAGGTATTCGAAGGCGCATGACGCTCTCTGATTAGTCAACGACTAATCGTCTTCCACGTCACTCATGCGATTAGATTTGTGTATCAAAATTGCCTGTAATAAACTGTAATGAACGCAAGCCGCAGAAACG
Source organism: Harpegnathos saltator (assembly GCF_003227715.2). Lineage (NCBI taxonomy): Eukaryota > Metazoa > Arthropoda > Insecta > Hymenoptera > Formicidae > Harpegnathos > Harpegnathos saltator. The sequence continues at coordinate 154,451 of NW_020230410.1, forward strand.
GAGTTCCCGTGGAGGCTATAATTTTGTGAGAGAGATGAAGCGATGTTTAACGAGCGATTAAAATTGCAATGACGAATTATCGCGAAGAGAAATGGAGCTATCTGATAAGGCCATTCTCTCTCTAACCCAGCAGAAGCTCAAGTCACCTGAAGGTGACGCTTAATCGGCCGGATCGTTGTGTGATCGCAAGTACGCGTGTCGCGTCTCGCGTGAAAGAGATACTAAAATGAATATCGACTTGCCTGTGAGGTGACGATGAGGGATGCGACTTACAGAGAGAGCGCGAGAGTTGCCAAGCTTGGTGAAGTCGCCCGAATTGGGGAACTACCAATGCGAAGCGCGAAATCAGAAAGCTTATATAGGACGATACAAAGGCACATCGGGATCCCCCACCCTGACGCGCGACGGAGTGCACAGTAGAGTGCTTTTTTTTTACCAGTGCTACGTGTTGCGACGGAAACGAGGAAAAAGAGCAGACAGAATGTGTGCACGAGTCGGGTGTTATGAATGCTCGATACTGCTGAACAAGGAGCTGCCGTCGTTGGCGCCGTCGCCCGCGAATCGCGCGACGACGACGCGAGCGGTGCAAGAGAGGGTGTCGTGAATTTGTTCTCAAAGAAACACCGGCTCCGGACGAGCGACGGTCGACAGCTCCGACGAATGTCATCGTCGTCGCACCTGTCGCGAAACCTGTCGTTCAAACGGCGCTATTTGCTCGGCGGTTGTCGAGAGAACGCGCATCGCGCGTTCCGCGCGCGCGGTATCTTCGCGAAGATATCCGTACGTGACGCGCGCCGCGCACCGTTAACGTTTCGTTTAATTTCGTGTTTCCAGTGGTTTCAGCCCGTTGCGCAATATTTCTCACGGGACGAGAGATCTCACTGCTCGCCGCTCTCTCGCGGGACAGACACGCGTCTCTGCCGCACGCGCGATGCGTAACACGCAGGTGTCAACGCGACGATCGTCGCGTGTTTCTCCGACATCGAGTCGTCGACGCGGGCGCGGTGATAAATGAACTCTCGAGAGAAATTAACATCCTCGATCGATCGTCGTCGTTGTAATGTCTCATCGTTGCAAATCATCGCTCGCAGTCGCGGCGAGAGTTCGATCCGGATAAAGCCTCGCGTGTCCCCGCGCAGGCTTGCAAAATCGCGCTGATCACTCCGCGCCCGCGCCCGCGTTGCGCTACCTTGCGCACCGCTTTCACCACGTGCGGCTCACATTCGCGCTCGAATTGCAGACATGGAACATCGCGAATTTGCGAAAGAGCCGCGGCGTCGGTGATCGGCGCCGCGGCCGGGACGCGTCTCCCCCTCCTCCTCCTCCTGCGACACTTTGAAGTTACGCGAAGCGCGGGGACAATAAGAGAGAAAAAAGATGTGCACACACATCGCGACTGATTTATACGGTGAATTAGAGATCGCAGAGATGCGAGCTCGCGGATGAAAATATGGAGTCGTTAATTGCGCCGCAGCGACGTGATTAATCACCGGCATTCGCCGCCGACTTTAAAGAGAGACGCCTGTTGACACGCGACGGTTTCGTGGCAAAAGGAAACGCGATAACTGCTCCCGAGGTTTGTTTGTCGTGGATCTTACCGGGGGCCTAATGGACGCCAAACCGCGACAGAGCAACTCGGCTACTCGAGTTACTCTCCGCGCGCACGCGTTACCGTGAATCATCGCCGCCTCGTAATTGTAATCGCATCACGGAGGTCTCTCTCGCGGAGATCGCGTTCTCCGGCCAATTTCAGAAAGAGTCCGTCCCTCCTTGTCGCCCCCTTGTCGCCGATCTCTCCCCACCCGCTGGTGGCGCAAGGAACGACGGTGATCGACGGTTCATGATCCCGCTGTTCATCCGAGCGTGTGATCTGATTTGCGACACGATCAAATTTGCCTTCCGATCGGACGCTTTTGAACACGCGCTCGACGGTCGCTCCACGAGGTCAGAGACTTCGCGGTGCGCGCAAAAATGGCGTGCTCGTCGCGGAACATCCGCGTTGAAACAGCCGCGACGGATTTTCGGACACCGAAAATCCGAGTCACAGTGAAGTGTATCGCTCACGACGCATCATGCGATCATGTTGCAATGTTTACCGTTGACATCGCTGAAAGGTATACATGTGTGTGTGTGTGTGTGTGTGTGCACGTATCGATAGTGTCCGAACGATCCGATTTCTCATACATGCCACACACCCACACATGCGCGCGCGCTTGACGCATCCTCCCGGCAATTTAATTTTCCATTTCCGCGAGTTACGCGTCGGCGCGTCGACGCAAAATCTCGAGCAGAAATTTCACATAGCAGCAGCCGAGGGGAGGCTCGAATTTGCAATGTAAAGGCGCTTATTTACAAAGGCGTTATATAATACGGCGCGCGCACGGCGTTGTGCATGTGTGCGCGCGGAATCAACAAAGTCGTCCGTCCTTGTCGCACTGCACACGCTCACGTGTACGCGTTGCGTACTCGTATCGATCTCGACACACGTAGGTATCTCGACAGTTTTCCGCCCGCGAAGTCGAGCACGCACGACAGCGCGATTACTTCGTCATGAGACGAAGTCGCTCGTGACTCCGACATACTTTGGCCCTTGCGCAGATAAGCGTCGCTTAATTAATCGCTCCGGAGCTAGCGCGCGCGCGCGCGCCAAATCGTCAGCCAATGTAGACTCGGCCCGGCAGGCGTATCATTATTGCTATCTATCCCAAAATGAGGGTTAGCGTCTCTTGGTTTTTTCCTTCTCTATTATATGCTCCGTTGCACAACGGAGCTATAAATAAAATCACGTGCCCGATAAAGACGTCGTATTTCTGTCAGAGAGTCGTTCATTGCTTTCGCAGAGAGAGAGAGAGAGAGAGAGAGAGAGAGAGAGAGAGAGAGAGAGAGAGAGAGAGAGAGAGAGAGAGAGAACGTGAGAGAACATCAGTCCTCCGGTGTGATCTCGCGGCGATATATACCTGCATCTTCAGTTTGCGCTTAGGGGGAAGATACAGAGAGAGAGAGAGAGAGAGAGAGAGAGAGAGAGAGAGAGAGAGAGAGAGGGAGGGAGG